>NC_051862.1:62796893-62951893 GCF_015732765.1 Culex quinquefasciatus | reverse complement strand
ATTTGAACAAAGCATACGAGTTTTTATTTGTTCTGACTCAAGCATGGAGCAAAGATCAAATGAACAATTTTTCCCAGTTCACTTGGTCCATTTATGTGAAAGCACTTGTGTTACTGATTTTTCCCTTTCAAAGCAAGTCAAATCCTCTGGAAAAGGGTGTGTATTTTGTTACGTTTTCCTCTCGACGTTGCAAGCTCAGTTTTTCTATTGAAAACTGAAGGATAAAAGTAACATAAACGTAAAAATGCACGTTAAGGAACAATCACTTTTCATGGTCGACCCCAAGGGGTTTCCAGCATCGTGGCAGACTGGTCACTAATCCGGAATTACTTGGAATTTGAGCAAGTAATTCTGTAATTCCGGATTTACTGAGTAATTCCAGAGTAATCCTGGTAATTCCTAATAATCCCAGTAATCCTGGTAATTCCATGATTCTTGTTTGTGAAAACATACTTCAGAAAATAATAAAATAATAAAAATAACTGTTTAAAAGATAATTTCGATAAACCTTTATAATTCTATTTATTGCCTATTAATTTTCATGTATGAAACCAAAGTTACAGCTAGTACGGGATCATTCGGATTTTGAGTAAGTAATTCAGTAATTCCAGAATTACTCCGCAATTCTGCAGTAATTCCTATAATTCTGGAATTACCTAGTAATTCCGTAGTAATTCGAGTAATTCCATAGTTACTCAGTAATTCGTGTATTTCCCACACAGCAAAAAATCCGTTGGTAAAATCGCATGCAAAAGCATGCACATCACCTTCGTCAAAATAAACACTTAATATTACACACTGCATGTACATTTTTTGCAAAAACAAAAAAAAGTTGCAACCGACGGGATTCAGACCCAGCACCAACAGTACGGACTGGCGCCTTAGCCCACTCGGCCATCTGACCGATGAAAAGCTGTAAGGATAAACGCATATATGAGCTTGACATTTCGGTCAAGTAGGTTTCCCATACTGATGGGCTACATATTTCAGGGTGTAAAATTACATAAAATTGCATAAAATAATGCAATATTTATTTTACACCCAGGCCTTTTACACGCATCTGGATTACTACTTTTTTAGCTGTGCATTAATTCAAGTAACTTCTAGTAATTCTTAAAGGTAAATCGGCAAAATGCATTTTGCTTTTCCTTGATGCTTTTTATGGTTGTAAGAAGTACAGAGCGGATTCGAAATGTCCGCCAATTTGGATGCTCTCTAATTCAAATGTATTCGGATGAAAAACACTCAAACGTCAAAATTAGTTGTCAAACTGACGTTGATGTTTACCACATTATTCGATGATTTCCAAGTAGGGCGTCCAATTTTCCAGGGTTTTGAGTTTACCGGAAAACGGAAAAAATATATTTTTTATCCCGGGAAATTTTTGAAAACGTCATGAAATCTATGTTTTCTTTATATTAGTTATGTTTTTAAAATCAAACTATTAGCACAATACTATTAAAATCAATCTAAACAGGGATAGCACTTTTAGATAGTTTTGAAGATTTTTTTTGTTCTTTGTTGTGCTTTGAATTTTAAATGCACTCGAACGCCAAAATCAGTTTTCAAAATGATGTTGATATTTACCCAATTGTTCGATGATTTCCAAGCAGGACGTCTAATTTTCCCAGGTTTTGAGTTTCGGAAAACGGGAAAAATATTTATTTATTCCCGGAAGTTTTTAGTTTTGAAAAAGTCATAAAATCTATGTTTTCTTTATATTTGCTATGTTTTTCAAGCTTTAAATTTATAGAATTAGCTCAATACTATTAAGGCCGATGCAAATATTTAAAAAAGTTTTTGTCCCTCGGCCCTGGCCGAGGTCAAGGGGGCAATAAAATAAAAAAATATAAAAATTTTAATAACAAGCCATAGTCTTCACATTTAAATGAAAAAAGTGTTTTAAAATGCATTTTACACTAGTTCAGTTGTTTTGCCATCATTAGTTTTCAAAAAATCTAAGATCTGACAAAAACAAAAATTGTATCGAAAAAAAAGATTTTGCATCGAAAATTTTCAAAAAATCTTAAGATTTTTTAATAAACCCAAACATGCTAAAAATGATTTTAAACGCAGGAGGATGTATTTTAATTTGATTTCAGCTGGTTGCACTTGAATTTTCATTGAAATTTTGAAGCTTATTGTAAAAATATTTTTTTTGCCCCCTGATTTTTCGGGCCAATTTTGAAGGGGGTGACAAAACTTTTAAAAATATTTGTACCAGCCTAATATCAATCTAAACAAGGATAGCAGTTTTTAGATAGCTTAACATTCCAACGCCCAAGGCTCCAAAAAAGTTGGAACGGTAACTTCAACTCGCTGGTTCTCGGGCATAACTCAACCAATCAAGATGATTCTTCTTTCCAGTGATTTGTTAGATGTTTAGATGATTATAGAACTTTGCAGAACTTAATTCGATCAAATCTGTAATTTTGCGATCAAAAACATCGTTCCAACTTTTTTCGCGTGTAAAAAATCGCCGAAAATTCCGCGGCGGCAGTCGTTTTAAAAAGGTGGAACGATGTTTTGATCGCAAAAATTACAGAATTGATCGAATTAAGTTCTGCACAATTTTAGGATCTAGACATTCTTACAAATCACTGGAAACAAGAATTGTCCCGATTGGTTGAGTAATGCCGAGAACCAGCGAGCTGAAGTTACTGTTCCTCTTTTTGGGAGGCTTGGGCGTCTGTGTAAGTTGGACATGCGTTGGGCGTTCCAGTGTTAAACAAATTTTTGCTGTTCTCTGTTGTGCTTTGGATTTTATATGCATCACATTTCTAATTCAAATTAAATAAGTATTTTATAAATATTTATTTTTATTTATTTCTATATGACATGAATAAAACAGCTTGAAAATTGGTTTAAGATGTCTAAAATTTTTAGAAAAGTTTAAACTTATTAATTGTAATACTAATGTGATTTCCAGGCCAAATTATGATTTTTGTTTAATTTCGAAATTCCCGTACAACATATAAAAATCCTGAATTTTGTGCCGGGAATTCCCGGGATGGACGTACTATTGCCAAGCACGTGGTTTTGTGAATTTGACAGCTGTCATTCGATCCAATTCTCAATATGCTGGAAGCTAGGCAGTAATTCCAAGTTATTTTTATAAATTTGAGCAATGCTGCGTGGTTTCTGGAAATCCCAAGTAATTCTGGGAAATCAAAGTAATTCATGACATATTGCCAGTAATCCTGGTAATTCCATTTAGACTGGTCAGTAATCCTTGATGCTGGAAACCCCTTGGTCGACCCCCTTTTTCCATTCCCAAGTTTGGGAAAAGTGAATCGTGCCAGTACTTGAAAGCAAGTCGGAGCTAAAAAAGTGGGTGGTACGTTTTTTCTTGTTTCCCCTCAGAGAGAGCATCAGAAATTTAACGCTGATGGGATATCGAATGGCCCCGCAAGGGTTTTGCACTGAAAGTGACTGGCCTCTTCTCAAATCGCTCCATTTGATGGGAACTGTCAGAGTACGAGTACGGTATGATGTTCCGAGGGGTTTATTTGGGGTTTCTCCCTGGTTTTTCCTCCGTTGTTGCTTTGGATCAGCAGTTTTTATTGGTCACTTGAAGAGGAGCAAAAATTGACAGATTATCCAATTATGAGGAAAGCTGATCCTTTGACCAGGGGTGTTCAACTTTAGATTTTAATTCTTATAATAGATTTTTTTTGAATCAATTTGTATTTCCAAAATAAATTAAACTGATTCAACATAAACGATTTAGCTAAACTATTTTCAAATTAACTTTGGAAATTAAAAAAGCAGGGCTTTATTAATTTTAACAAGAATAGAGTTTCAAATTAAATTATTTTGTCATTTTTAAAATGGTTTAGTATAGACAAATTCTGCGTTTTTTAAACAGAGAAAAAACAGTCGTCTGATTTCGAGCAGATTCCAAATTGTAAAAAAATAAATTTGAAAATCAGGCCTTAATTTCAAGATTTTGAAACAAAATTAAAAAAAAATTAATGCATGATTAAATTACTACTACTGCAATGAATGTTAAAAATAAAATTCATGGAAATGTATTCTAGTTTAAAAAATATTTTTCGTGTTTGAAAAGTACTCAATTTGGATTGAAATGAAAAACAAACGTTTTTGAATGTATTTTAAATTGAAGAAAATCGATTGTATAAATTTCTACAATATAATTTAATTTTTTAATTTTTTTTTAGAGAAACATAAACTTATTGTAAAACCATTATGGCAATATTATGCTCTCTGAAAGCATTATTTTCTCTCGATTTGTTCATTGTTTTGTTGAGCTAAATTATTCATATTGGATTTTTTTAATGAAGATAACATACAAGATAAATGCTATAAATACAATGATTTCAGAGTGCAAAAAAATCTAATGAAATTTTAACAGCAGCATTGTTTGTTGCACTTCTATTTTCATTGGAATTTCAAATGTTTCCCGATTTGTGAGTGATAAATACTTTCAAAAACATTTCAAAATACTTTACTATACTTTTAAAATGTAAACCTTTATGGCAGGTCACTTTGATATTTTATCATCGATGATATTATCGTCTGACGATAACGATAATGGTTATTGATACTGTAATTTGTGGACATATTAGTATTAAAAAAAAAAACTCGGATAAAGTGAAAAAGCATACAAAATTTCGATTCGTTTAATACTCAAATTGCAAATTATGAATATTTGTGTACTTTTGAAAAAATACGGAAGCTTGTGTAAATTTCAGTATTTTCAAAACAAACTCTTTTAATGTGCTTCGTTTGATACCCATATTGTAAATTTTGAAAATTTGAGTATTTTCGAAAAAATACGGTATTTTGTGAAAATTTTAGTTTTTCACGAAAAAACCCTAATAAAATTAAAAAGCACACAAAATTTTGCTCGTTTGATACCCATAGGCAAATTTTGAAAATTTGATTATTTTCAAAAAAAAACAGTATTTTGTGAAAATTTTAGTTTTTAACCAAAAAAAAAACCCTAATATTGTAACCGGCTCCGTGGCTTAATGGTTGCGGCTTCTGCCTCGAAAGCAGAAGGTTCAGGGATCAAATCCCGGTCGGTTTCCTTGAAATTTGGAAACAGGAATTGAACTTTGAATATGAAAAAAACCTTTAAGAATCAGGTGGGATTCAAACTCACACCTTTGGACTGATAGTCTGGAACGCTAACCAGTCGGCCATCATGGAGTAATTGCTCTAGAACTGAATTGGTCCGAAAAAAAAAAAACGAAACTATTGGCACTACGCCCCCCGGGGCATGGCCTTCCTCTAACGTGGGATTTCTGCTCCAGCGCCTCTGACGAGACAGGAGAAACCGGGACCGACGTTTTACTTCACCATCCGATAGAAGCTCAGTGGATAAGGCGGGAATCGAACCCGCGTCTCATAGCATCATCGGGATCGGCAGCCGAAGCCGCTACCCCTGCGCCACGAGACCCAATTGGTCCGTAGTGGCGAAATAATGTCACAAGGTATAATATATCAAACGATTATATAACTACTAACACCGTCTCAAAACAGCCCAGGGCCTTCTCATATACTTATGAACTGGACGAGGGAGTCGTGGATTGCCTGGCCCTAGTCATCTGCATTACCGATCTATGGCTGTATAATTTCAGAAGAAATCGTTAGCCAGAGAAAGGTATTTCGCTTCAAAGGTTCTTGAGATATATGGTGGTTACTAACCGAACCGTCTCAGTTGAAATATACTGTGGTCATGGCCAAGTCCTGCCAAGACGGGGGTTCAAATACATACATACATACATACATACAAAAAAAAACCCTAATATTGTTAAAAAGCATACAAAATTTCGCTTCGTTTGATACCCATATAGCAAATTATGAAAATTTGAGTATTTTTTTTTTAATAAAAACGGTATTTAGTGAACAGTTTAGAATATATATTTTAAAACATACTAGATTTAAAAAAAAAATTCGTAGAGAAAGCATTGAAAATTTAACATGATATGGTTGAAATAAGTCGATTTTAGAAAAGTTTTTAAAATGAGTTATCGTCCATTATCGGCGATAAGATTATCGCCGATAGAATTATCGATATATCGATATCGATAACGATAGATTATCGTTATCGTCTCGACGATAGAGATAGAACTATCGTTATTAGAGGGTGACGATTCTCGAGATTTTCAATTTCCCGGGAATCGAGAGTTGAACTTGGCAATTTCCCGGGACCTGGGATTTTTTTTACTACGCCAACAGTGTCAAAAATTTAAAATGAAAAATAATAAATTTGTTTTTTTAAATGAATTTAGTTACTGTTAGTTCATACTAATTCTATGAAACGTTAATTTAAGCAGCCTCATTGTTTCACGGGTCCCGCCCGTGTGGATCAATCGGACCGCGCACTGGACTCACAATCCAGAGGTCGCCGGTTCGAATCCCGAGGCGGGCGCTCTAAAATTCTTTGTGTAAATATGGGTATTCGGCGCCGCCGCTCCGTGCCATACTTTCATACACTTAGGAGCCCAGGGCGGCGAAGTCCTTGTAGATAAAAAGGAAGACACTAGTGGTTGGTACTAGCGATGGTGGCCGACAGCTATAAAGTCAACTTCGTTTTGCATTGTTTTGAGGAACTATATAAAACTTTTGATTTTTTTTCGGAATCTGCAAAAACAAAATCGTTACTTGAATTTTTTAAGACTCAAAATTGTAGTTTAAAATATTTATGAATCTTAATACGCACTGAGTGATTTTTCAAAAGGTTCACAAACTTGTTATTAGATTTTAGTAAAAAAAAAATTAACTAATATAGCTTATATATAATTTCCCACTATCAAGAATTTTGCAATATGATAAACAACGACTCAAAACAACAAATTAAATTGTTTTTTGTAATTTTTAAGTTCAGAGAAATATTTACAGTTATCAGGAAAACCCAAATGTTCACAAAAAACTAGATTGGATTGCTATGCTCAAGAGAAGATATGGAAATTGAACTTAACTTGAAAAAGCTTTTCCCTTTTACAAATAATTAGAATAAATAAAACATTTGATTTTATATCTGGAGTGTAACTGCTAAATAATTTTTAAGGTAAATTTTGGGGTCCAACTTTTTGTGGCTTCTCTAAATTATAGTTATTGGAATTTTTGAAAAGTTAAAATTAACACTTTCTGAATAAGAAGATTAGAGAAACATTGGTTTATTCGAACTTGAACATCGAACATTGGACATTCAATGTTCTTAACAATTTTGATTTTTTCAAATGTTTTTTCTGATTAGTTTATATAATTTTGCTTCGATATTTATAAGTTTAAATTTCCCGGGAGTCTCGACCGAATTTCCCGGGAATCGAGAGGTCCAAAAATGGTCAATTTCCCGGGAAAATTTTCCCGGGAATTGCCGCTCGTCACCCTCTAATCGTTATCGAGCCTTGATAATTTTATTATTAACAACCTTGTATTTTATTTACAGGGCCGTTTGACAAATATTTTTTTTTGTCTCTTCTTAAAAAAGACGAAAAGAAAACACAGTTTGAAAAATCGCAGTAAATTATACCAAGATATTTAGATTGATTTTGCGCAATAAAAAAAATATATATATTTTCTTGAATATTATGTTAATTGATGTTATATAAAATGTTAATTGAACTTGCTCGAAATAAGTTGAAAATATGCTTTTCATAAAAAATATCCTTTTGTTTTTATTTATTTGTGTTTTATGTGCCTTAGGAAATGTTTAAAAAAATGAAATTCTTGTGGGGGTCAAATTTGGCTAAGTTGCTAATATTTTTTAATGAAAGAACAAATCAAATACTTTTCGTAGATTATAAGTTGCTCGATATGACCTCTTGACCACGAAAAAACTAAAATTTCTAAAAAAATGCCAACAACTAGCAGTCCGGTCAACAAAGCCAAAAAAGAAAATTAAGAAAAAATCACCATGAAGTGCCTATAACTTGAAAGCGACAAATATCATCAAAAATGTGTTAAGTCTTGTAAAATGGATATGGAAAAACTAATGATATTTTTTCATTCCGTAGACTTACTTACTAAAAAATACGACTATTACTGAAAAAACAATTCTTTCAACGTGTTGAATACAGTATATTTTTCAATTTTGATTTTTTTTAGTTAAACGTGCAGCGAGAAGGCCGATGAGAAACTCTGCGTATTTTTTCAAATGCAACGCACGACGCATCCAGGAAACGACCCACGCAAACAAAAATCGATACCTCTTCTTCGATTTCAATCTCCACTTTTTCCGAAGCCCGCGGTCTAGCGAACCAACCGTTCACTGCCACCGTGCTGACTGACACACTGAATCGATCTCGCACCCTCACTGTGTGGGGGTGTGATCTAGCTGATGATGCGTGTCGAACCTTTCGAAAGCCATCGAGTTATGAGAGGTCGTTGGGGGGGGGGGGTGCTCTTTTCATGCTTTCACGCGCGTGCCGCCCTTAAGGTGATGGCCGCGGGGAGCTTTTGCCGGCTTGCTTTGCGGAAAATAGGTTACTATCGATTTTCACGATTTTCACACCCCTCTCAGCGTGGTGGGTTGCTATTCCCTCACTGTGCTGTACATCATATCATGTGATGATAAGCGATTGCTTCCGGTTCTCGCGTGAAAAGTTGGGGTGGGGAATTTTCTCAACTTGGCTCTTGCAGGGAAATGTTGTGTGGGGTTTTGGGAAAGTTTTTCACGCGATTCAAGTGAGCTCTTGTGGATCGAACCATGTCGATGAAATCAAATTAGGATAATGGAGCGAAATTAAAGTTGCTTTTTTTTTCGCCCTGGGTGGTGCAAATTTGCCGTTGGCGAAGGGTGATGGACGATGATCAATAAATTTTCATTACTCGCGGGTTGCAACAAGGTTTTGTTCCACGTGAATGGTTTATTGGAAATGATGCAACCGGTTTGAAGTTTTGAAACTGTGTCCGTACCTGAAAAGAAGGAGAAAAAAAACTTTTAGTTGTTTGGCGGAAATATTTAAAAACAAATTATTAAGGACCAATCAATCCTAATCCTTCCAGATAGGATTTGTTTAAAATTGATCTGTCATTCATTTAATTTAAAAAAAAAAACTTGTAAAGATCTACGAAAAAAATTGAAAATCCAAAAAAAATATGTGTTCCATCCCAACTTGTAAATCTGATTCAATCCACTCTGAGCTTGAAATCCCTCATCAAACAGATTGCCTCATAATCTTGAAACCTATTTCTGGCTTAAAGCCCACAAACACTCACTCACATCATGTTTTACATTGTCTCCCAAGCACTCGCCGTGTGTCTGTTTGTGCGTCAAGTAAGTAGTTTGTGACAAGTAGTAACAAGCAACACATTGAACACATGAACAAAAGTACACTCAACAAGACGGGGTGGGACAATTTTCCCTTCATCAACGGACTCATTTCTGTCAAACCAACTACAAGAAGGCCGACAGGCAGGCAGTTTCCAGCAGATCTTGGCCACAAAACACAGCGGCAGCAGTGTCGAGAAGTGTAAGTTTGATTTGTGTTTGGAAGGGACAAGAAGTGGTAACCTTCTGGTACTGTGGAGCAACCGCCAGTAGACCCAGCACTAACCGGGCCCCGTAAGTGTTTGCCGGAGCATTAAATTCAGTGTGTGTGTGATTGTGTGTGTAATTTTGTGGTGGTAAAGGACATTGCCCGTAAGGCACGTTTCCGAGAGTTCCAAGAGGAGTCGCACACAGACACACATACAAGGACTACTCACAAACGTTCACAACAAGTTAGTAGGACAGAGTGACAACAGGACAAGGTCGTGCACTCAGTTGGATAACCAATGCTATAGTATCTTTTAAAACAGAAAAAGCAAGATTTTAATATCCGATTATGAAAATGTTGAAGAAACTTCAAGTCTGAAAAATAAAAGAAAACAAAATATCTTGTCATTCAAATTTACATTATTTTAAGAAATTTTAACCATTATAATTGTAACTCAGTCAAATACCATCCAATTTTGTAGCTACTTGTTACATTTGTTCTAAAAGAATCTCTAGAATGATCTCTATCAAAGAAGATCCTAAATAAATACATGAACCATGTATTCCAGAACAAATACAATTTCTAAATTGTTACTCTAGAGAATTTAGCTATTACAGTGATTCCACGTCAAACAGGAAGGTTCAAAATCAAAAGTGCTCTGATTTGGCTCAAAGTTGGCATGGAAGTTCTTTGGCCGAAATATTAGGAACCGTATTTTTTTTATTTGGCGATTAGGGTGCTCCGAAATAGGTTGGTGCAAAAAATTACTTTTTCGTCAAAACCATTTTTTTCAAAAATAACCAATTTTATAGCGAAAGGAAAAATATGGTGTTTTTTTCCCATAAAACTAGCTGAACATTTGAAAAGGTCCTATAAAAATTTAATTTGCTGATTTGAAGGTCTCGGGACCAAAAAGCTCATATCGGAAAATATTGTCCATGATTCCTTGTAATATTTTCATACATATAACAAGATTCGGAGACATGATTTCCAGTATCTTAAGGAAAATTCATGCGATGAAAAAATAAAATTTGCATTTAAAATAGTTGTTCATTGTTTATTTTTGAATAGATATTTTTCAAAGTTTTTGTTCCTCGGCTCTGGCTGAGGTCGGGGGCAAAAAAAATATAAAAAAATAAATATTGAAATAACAAGCCATAGTTTCAACATCTGCATGGAAAAAGTGTTTTAAAAAGCATTTTACACTAGTTCAGTTGTTCAACAATCATTACTTTTTTTTAATGTACGATTTGACGAAAACAAAAATTTTCAAAAATTCAAAAGATTTTTAAATCAATCCAATCGTGCTTGTTGTTGTTGTTGATTTTATTAGGGGAACTTTAACCCTACGGAACCGTGCTTAACATGATCTAAACTCAGGGGAATGCATTTTAAATTGATTTCAGCTGATTGCACTAAAATTTCCATTGAAATTTTGCCTCCTGATTTTCCGGGCCAACTTTGAAGGGGGGGGGGACGATACCGGAACGATAACGAAAATCCATCGTTAACGTTCTTCGATAATTCTAACGGCGAAAATCTTAATGAAATAATGAAAGATAACTCATTTCCAAAATATTTCTAAAATCGATTAATTCAACCATGTCATGTTAAATTTTCAATGTATTCACTAAGAGTATATTTTTTGAAAATCTAGGATGTTTCAAAGTATAAATATGTACTCAAAATTGTTCAAAAAATACCTATTATCAAAATTTGCATTATGGGTATTCAACGAAGCGAAATTTTGTATGTTTCTTCCATTTATTAAAGTATTTTTGTAAAATATTTAAAAATTATACAAAATACTGTATTTTTATTGAAAGTACTCAAATTTTCAAAAAATTACAATATTACCCATACAAATTTAAATTTTGTATGCTTTTTCGATTTATTAGTATTTTTTGGAAAATACTCTAATTTTCACAAAAAAAATCGTATTTTCTTTGAAAATACTAAATTTTTTACAAATTACCGTATTTTTTCGAAAATACTCAAATTTTCTATTCATTAGAGTTTTTTTTTGATACTAAACTTTTTAAAATTACCGTATTTTTTTCGAAAATGCTTTTTCACTTCATTTGAGTCTTTAGGAAAATACTACAATTTTCACAAATTACCGTATTTTTTTTCGAAATTTTGCATGCATGCGATAATTTGTGAAAAGTTTCATATTTTTAAAAAAGAAAAACTCTACTAAGTTGAAAAAGTAAACTAAATTTCGCTTCATTTGATACCCATTTTGCAAATTATGATAATTTTAGTACCATCGAAAAAATACGGTATTTTGTGAAAATTTTAGTCTTTTCCAAAACAAAAAACACTCTTAATATGAAAAGCAAACCAAATTTCGCTTCGTTTGATATCTATATTGCAAATTATGAAAATTTGAGAACTTTAGATAGATTTTAAAAATGAGTTATCGTCCATTATCGGCGATAAAATTATCGCCGATAGAATTATCGGAATAACGATAACGATAGATTATCGTTATCGAGCCTTGATATTTTTACCGTTAACAACTTTGATCTGCTCCCTGAGTTTTTAATTTTTTTTAAGGGAGAGAGCAGGAAGTGAAAAAAAAATAATTAAAATAATAATCTTCCATTAAAGTTGGCATGAGCCAAAATAATATTTTAACTATCTCTTATCGATTTTCATCATGTATTCAAAAATCGTTATTTTTTTATAATTTTAGACTTAGGATCAGTTTTAAAACATTTTGTACCTTTCTTGAATATTATTCTTAATTTTAAATACAATCAACTATTTTACAAAAAAAAATAATTCCATTCATTAAAATATTAACAGAAGTTGAAATTGTTTGTACATATTCTAGAAAAATTGAAACGAATTTATAAAAGAAAAACTGAGTAAATTTAAAAAAAATCCTTTTTGAGAAAAAAAGGTTAAAAAAAAGATTGGTATGGTTTTTGAGGACTTAAGTTTTATTAACTTGACGGTAACATTTCAAAAGGCATCATGTACATTTTGACACCATCTGGGTTATTGCATATTTTGAAATTACTCCTCTCCACCAAAAATGAGCAAAAGTTACTTCAATAAAGTCTGTTTAATCATGATTTTAAATAAAGTAACATAAACAAAATTTCTGCCATCGGCAGTCCCTGTTTATATAGCCCTGTCAACCTGTCAAATAAAAGACTACATGAACCTCGTGACGAAATAAAAGCAACATGAAAAAAGCGCCATGTAACGTCATGATTCGAATTCCCGGACGCTTCGAAACCCGGACACCTCATCTTGTTTTATCTATTATTTGGATATAAGTTCGCATTATGAATGTCAAAACTGTGTTAATTGATGAATTATAGCATCAACTTTCATTTAAAGTTTGTTTGAACGCTGTAGTTAATGTCAAAACAATTAAATAAAATAATATTATAAGATTACCAAAAATGTGAATCATTTCACGTGAAATATTTCATAGGCGTCCAAAGCACCGGGAAGGCAAAGCAGAAATTTATGGTTTTGATTTCCTTAAATTCTAGCAAATTTTCATATAAAATATCGATTGTTTTGATGTTAACAGCTTATTTGAGACCTAAAGAATGCCATTAACTAACATTTCCGTCCAAATTTGCGCGGTTCATATGCAAAATCGAGTGTCCGGAATTCGAAGCAAAAGTGTCCGGATTTCGAATCAGCTTTTATCAGTGTCCGGGATTCGAAGCACAACAAGTCATTTTAATTTTAAAATTCTGATGAAAAATTGTTAGAAAAGACATATTTTGCATGCATTTTATTGAAACTGACTGTCAATACTACATCCTGATGATATTTCTACATTTCCATCTTATTACATGATTTTTTGCCAGCTATAACAAAAATGATATGCTACTAAGTGTCCGGATTTCGAATCATGACGTTACATTTGCCGTTGAAAAACGAATCATAACAAAGCTGTCCCTCAATGACAGCAGGGTGATATAGACGTTGGTGATTTCAAAAGAAGTTATGTTTGTTTTTCTCAAATAAAATTACGGAAATAATGTTTTATTGAATTTGGATGATCAAGTATCAATAAAAGCAACGTTTTTCATAGTTTGTTATCATTAGAACATCTTATTTTGCTTTTATATTAAAATTTGAATTGAAAATGGATGCTCAACATTCAAATGCGTTTTTCTCAAAACGGATAGTTTGTACATGATGCTTTTTGAAATGTTGGCATCGAACTGCAGAATACCTTAATAGTTTTTTAATAGTTCGAAACGCTGCTTGTTTTCACAAAACGATAAGCTGTTTTGAATAGTTATTGTGCCAATATGACTTCTCTGGATATAATTAAATCATTGTTCAAATAAATCATGAATTTCATTTAGTTTTATATGCAAAAGAGCAAGAAACTATTTCAAAAGCTGAATTAAAAATAATTTATTTTTATTTTTCTTGAATTAACATCGTAACACAAGATAAGTTATTTATTTATATGTTGTTAGTGCATTATGTACATAACTTACTTTTTAGGAAAGAAGTAATCAATTAATTTTATATTTATTTTATTTTTGATTAATTTTACACATTTTCTTCACTGAACTGTCGGATCCAAAACATTTTAAAGCTAAAAAGTTCAAAATTACAAAATTCAAACAATGTATTGAAGAAAACCAGCAAGTTTTGTTCATTTCTCCTTTCTTTGCCACTGAGTGTATACGAAAATGATGGAAAATCTGCGTCATCAGATTACCGGGTAATGTGTACGTGATTGTGTGTCTGCATATGTTTGCGAACACACACACACTCAGACGCACACAACTGTCCCATCGAAAAAGCCTCAGCATTTCTTGACACTGATTTGTTTGGACAGGACGTAATTGGGTCAGCCAAAGTAAACAACACGACGAAGCAGATTACGTCTAAATTAGGCACTCTTTAGTTGCTTGGTGGGCGCTTTTTGCCTATGTTTGCCGGGTTTTTTTTTGTCGAGTTGTGGAACTCTGTTTAAATACAAGTTTTTTGTTTTAAAGAAAGTCCTCATCAAATATTGTCAGCTTGTAAAAAGCGTACCTTAATACAGACAGTTTGCAAACAAACTAAGAGCTTACGTAAATTGAATTTACCACAATTTATCTCATGCAGCTCATTATCTAGACAGCACTCTTTTAATCAAGATTAGGTTACAGAAAAATCTTTCCGGATTTAGCCCCAGTTATACCCTAATTTAGTGTGCTTTTGAAAAATAATATTTTGTTTTGAAATTCATAATAAAATAAGAAAGGACAAAAAAGGAAAAGTTGTTAACCTGATTATTTTTTTTTAGCAAATCAACTTATTTGCACAACAATTTACCTCCACTGCACGGTTTTAATTTGTTTGTGCCAAAAATTAGCACAAATAGTTCTTGGCTACTGGCTTAAACGTACACCAGCACACAGCATCCCATGAAATACGACACTTAAATTGTTGACATAAATCCTTGCGGCCATCACAGGACAGCAGAGGGGGACAAAAACAGGAGGAAATGAACCTTAATGCATAGCCCCTGCAAAGCCTCTTCCGGGAAGCAGGCAAAATTCTCGGGCCCCGAAAAAAATAAATCACTGCCAAAGTCCAGAGCAAGAGGGAGAAGCCTAGGGAGATATAAGAGTTCCATGGCAAATGCACATTGTTTTTTTTTATGATTTCTCGTTTATACAGTAATTTTTAATTTTTTTGGCTAAAGCACATAGCAAAAAAAAAAAAACAAAAAAATATAAGTACTTTGACAATAATTTTATTCGAAATTGTCTTTTTAGCTGAAAAATTTGTTAAATTTTAGTTCGTTGAACAGTTTAATTTAGAGATTTCCAAATAAATAGATGAATGTTTTTCAAAAAAAAATTAGGCTCAATTTTCTAGTAAATAACACTTAGTAAAACATTTTTCAACCATGATTTATATGCAATACAATCTGACATCAGTTCGCATGGAAAACGCGCTCCCAAAAAAATCTTCCCGATTCCTGAGCTCATCACCATCGGATCCACAATCTTCAGGACACACCCCAGAAAAAAGAAAGAGAAAAACTACACTCTTAATCCGCTTGAAATTTCCGCCCCAAATGACACAGGAGAGGACTACGGGATTCCGCTTCCTGTTTCCCACTTTTCCGGGTTCCCTTTCCCAGCCGAACACCACTTGAGCAGCTGAGGGCTAAACCTGCAGCAGCAGCCTAATGAAGATGCATGATGTTGTTTGGCGTTGGCCAAATTTTGACCAGGAAGGGATTTTCCGGCAGTTTTTTTTCTCTCCCGTTCCTTCTGTTCCGGTTTTGACGTCGTCGTCGTTGGCACAGCTCAACCCTCGTCTTAATCCGCTCATCTCACGCGATATCTCCGGGACCAGCAGCGCATTTCGGGGGTATTAAATATCGCCGGCCAAAAATCGTGTTCCGTCGTGGATTGGTTTCGAAAAACTTTGCGGTAAACATTGTCGGAACTTTTGGCAAGTGTGTTTGTGCTAAGCAAACACAAAAGATTCATGGCAAAGTAATGGACTTTCTGTTTGTCGTCCCGGGTTCGGTGGACCGTGGTTGAGACTGCTAATGATATCCGAGATTGTTCCCGGGCTGACAAACAATGTGGTGTGGAGTTTGCCCGGCTAGAAGGATTAGGTAACATGGTGACGTGAGAGCTCGTGGTCCGTCCTTTTAATTTGGGATCTTGTTCCGGACTTTGGAAATGCCAGAACGCCATCCAACGTGGTCCTTGTTATCCCTAGGAAGCTGAAATTTGAGTGTGCTAATTTGGTAGAAAGAACAAAAGGAAGCAGCTCGGGAAGAACGGGGAACGAATCGGGTTAACTTAATCTTCTTTTCAATATGATCTTTACTTCAGCATTCAGAACAGAATGAATTTTAGAATGTAATTGTTTGCGCTGAAGAGCAACACGGCAGACCCACAAAAGGATTATAGTTTTCAAATAAACTGTTTCAATTTTTGATTTGGGATCTTGTTCCGGACTTTGGAAATGCCAGAACGCCATCCAACGTGGTCCTTGTTATCCCTAGGAAGCTGAAATTTGAGTGTGCTAATTTGGTAGAAAGAACAAAAGGAAGCAGCTCGGGAAGAACGGGGAACGAATCGGGTTAACTTAATCTTCTTTTCAATATGATCTTTACTTCAGCATTCAGAACAGAATGAATTTTAGAATGTAATTGTTTGCGCTGAAGAGCAACACGGCAGACCCACAAAAGGATTATAGTTTTCAAATAAACTGTTTCAATTTTTGACAAATGTTGGTGGTTGAACAAATCAACAAATCAACAAATCAACAAATCAAAACAAATCAACAAATCAATAAACCAACAAATCAACAAATCAACAAATCAACAAATCAACAAATCAACAAATCAACAAATCAACAAATCAACAAATCAACAAATCAACAAATCAACAAATCAACAAATCAACAAATCAACAAATCAACAAATCAACAAATCAACAAATCAACAAATCAACAAATCAACAAATCAACAAATCAACAAATCAACAAATCAACAAATCAACAAATCAACAAATCAACAAATCAACAAATCAACAAATCAACAAATCAACAAATCAACAAATCAACAAATCAACAAATCAACAAATCAACAAATCAACAAATCAACAAATCAACAAATCAACAAATCAACAAATCAACAAATCAACAAATCAACAAATCAACAAATCAACAAATCAACAAATCAACAAATCAACAAATCAACAAATCAACAAATCAACAAATCAACAAATCAACAAATCAACAAATCAACAAATCAACAAATCAACAAATCAACAAATCAACAAATCAACAAATCAACAAATCAACAAATCAACAAATCAACAAATCAACAAATCAACAAATCAACAAATCAACAAATCAACAAATCAACAAATCAACAAATCAACAAATCAACAAATCAACAAATCAAAAATCAACAGATCAACAAATCAACAAATCAACAAATCAACAAATCAACAAATCAACAAATCAACAAATCAACAAATCAACAAATCAACAAATCAACAAATCAACAAATCAACAAATCAACAAATCAACAAATCAACAAATCAACAAATCAACAAATCAACAAATCAACAAATCAACAAATCAACAAATCAACAAATCAACAAATCAACAAATCAACAAATCAACAAATCAACAAATCAACAAATCAACAAATCAACAAATCAACAAATCAACAAATCAACAAGTCAACAAACTATATTTTTGAAAATATTTTTTTTCGATTTAATCAAAAATTAGATCCAAATTGCTTTCAAATTGAGGTTTCAGAGGGCAGTGTTTCTGCAATAATTTCATTATTTCTTAAATCCTGAACATAAATTGCATACAAGTGAGCACAGCAATATCCCCCTTTCCTACTTTTCCGCTCTCAGTTGAACAAGCTTGAAACAAGTGCACGGAAAAGCTCAGGTTGTGGGAACCAGCAGTAGCTCGTAAGGGTACCTTCTGGAGCACTTCTGGCGAGTCCCACTGCTGCTGCACTCTAATGTGTTCAATGTTCATTGCAGTGATTATTTTTGATATAGAGTGCTTTGTCTTGGGTGCTGTGGTTGGGTTGTACCTTAAAAGAAAGAGTACACTCTTTTTTTTACTTGGTATTTCTAGAGTAGAATGGTGTACAGGCGATTTATCACAGCAATGAATCAGAAACATGATTTTAAGGTTTGCTGCTTCGTGATGGGGATCGTTTGAAGATATTTTCCGAAGCAGACATTTTCCCCTCCATTGACTTGGGAAGACTGCAGAAAATTACTTGGAAAAGAGCTTTTTCGAAGAGTTATAATCGCTTTAAACAGTTCTGGAATCAAGTCTTTCACGTAAGATTATTCATTACCAAAGACAACGTTTGCACCAAACTAATCCGCTCAACTTGCCCTTATCACCGAAATCCGTTTAACAGCCCATCCCAACACCCAATCCGTCATCAGTCAAAAAGGTCAACGATGAAAAGATCCCTCTGTTGAAAACAATTTCCGCCTTTCTCGTGCCTCCTCCAAGGTGGAATGGCTTTCCCCGTATGTCACCCAAGTCAACTTCAAACGACGACACCCGCCCAAAAAGGAACCACATTAGAAAGGATTAATTTCCTGACTCGCCAAATTCTTACCCTCTATTCCTCATTTTCCGGCCTCAATCTATCTTTGAACAACCCGAATGAAAATAGCCATTTGAAAACTATACAAAACTATAAAATTACTTTAAAATGAATAGTAATTATTTTGATAATTCTATTTTATTTAACTTGAGAACAACTTGAAATTACTGAAAACAACACTTTTTCTAAATGGTAATTACCATACAGTAAACAGTACTCATATGGTTGTTGACTTTGAGGGCACCCAACCAATTATTTTCAATTCGCCCTCCGTTGTGAAACCTTTTCTGAGGGTGAACCCCCTTAACCAGAGTGGGTGGGCAGACCTTAAATCGACCGGGACAAACCACATGACCGACACACGTGGTAGCTTTAATGTCTGACCGCAGGGCAAATGTGATCGAAGCTGTCTCCGACGGTGACGGAAAGCTGCTTAAATGCAAAATAGATTGGAAGAGTACAGTTTTTCAATGGTATTAAGTTTTTCGACTAGTTCGACCTGGAAGCCCTTTGATGTCGGCTTAGAGGGGAAAATTTGCGACAAATTTGTTCAAAGCAGCACTTTTTCGAAAAACAATTTTCAAATCGTGTATCACATTATATTGAAACTCCTTCTTCTCATATTTTGCCTAAAACTAAAATCAATACCATCCCATGACTGCATAGAAAACATTCCCCTCCCCTCCCCCTGACTTGCAAAATAAGCTTAGATTGCTCCCACATATGCGTTTCGCCAGGGAACGTGATGCAACTTTTTCCTCACATTTCCGGCTGCAAACGAAGAAGACAGTTGGATCCTTGGCATATCCTGGATTAGAGCAGCCCCGGAAGCAAAGTTTCCGATGGAAATCGGAATGCTGGAGATGGTCTTTTCCCCATTCTGAAACGGGGTGATTGGGAATTTGAGACAGAGATAGATCATAGCAAAATACCAATTTGAATTCATTTCTTCCGGCGTTGGTCCTTGGAGAATCGATTTGCGTGACGTGCGGAGATGGTTGTGGGATGAAAAAGCTTGATGGAAAAGATTTCTCGGGGCTTATTTTTTACGCTTGGTAGTTTGAGTTTAATCAGTTAACAAATGTCAAATAAAAAATTACTTAAAATTTATATAATTATTTCTTTGCAAGTAATTCGTCAGCTGTGTGCTATCTTGTGACATAGACCATTTTGGTCAAAAATTAGTTAATGATGACGTTTTGCTAGACTTAACAAACACTACAAGATGCTTTAACCCAATTTTGGAAACTCGCTTCCGTTTCCCGGATATCGCAATGCACACTTGTGACATAGACCAATTTATCATCAAAATGATCGTGCACACTTGTGACACGTCATACATGTTGTTGGAAAATGTGGAAATTTTTTCATGTTTTTCACAAATTTATGTTGATACACATTTTCTGAAGGCAATGCAATCTTTTGCTTTTGAAAATATACTGATTAAGTCAGTTAAACTATTGATTTAAACCTATTTTAGTTTGTATGGGAATTCTGTGCACACTTGTGACACGTAGTACAATTTTACTTTCGAAGCACACTTGTGACACGCGCTTTTCAGATTTTTGATTACATAATTTACTGTATCTTTTAAATGGTGTAACCAAATTAGTTGAAACTTGGAGCGTTTGTTAAGCGATAGTTTACGAACCGATTGCTTCAAAAAGTTTGGCTCTACCATTCATAGTTTTGAAAATATTTATCATCAAACTTTAAAAATCGATTTTCTCAAATAGTACTAAATGGTCGTTGTCACAAGATAGCACACAGCTGACGAATTGAAAAATAGACAAAGCAGGGACTTTCAAAACAATCTAGCAAAAAAATGTGTTCAAAATTACAACTCTGAAACTATTCTGGCAAACAAATACTCCGCCTACACAGGTCGCGCGGAAGTAGCCGACTGGTTCTGCTGCCGCGGAGTGCTTCAACACAAAAAACGGGAGCACAATCAACGAGTCACAAATTGGTTGCCAACCCGCCCACACAACTGCTCTGAACTTGTCTAAAAATCTAGCTGTTTGAAGTTTCACTTTGAATGACATTGTAGTTCTAACTTGTTATGGCACGGATGGCACGGAAACTTTAAATTAAAAGATTTTTTTCTACGCGTTTGTGAATTTATTGATTTGTTGATTTTTTGATTTGTTGATTTGTTGATTTGTTGATTTGTTGATTTGTTGATTTGTTGATTTGTTGATTTGTTGATTTGTTGATTTGTTGATTTGTTGATTTGTTGATTTGTTGATTTGTTGATTTGTTGATTTGTTGATTTGTTGATTTGTTGATTTGTTGATTTGTTGATTTGTTGATTTGTTGATTTGTTGATTTGTTGATTTGTTGATTTGTTGATTTGTTGATTTGTTGATTTGTTGATTTGTTGATTTGTTGATTTGTTGATTTGTTGATTTGTTGATTTGTTGATTTGTTGATTTGTTGATTTGTTGATTTGTCGATTTGTTGATTTTTTAATTTGTTGATTTGCTGATTTTATATATAGAATCTAATGAAACATTTGCAAATGGTAATGTTGGTAAAGAAGCATTCAATAAGGTTCTCAGAATGTTAATAAGGTTTCGTTTCAATACACTCAATGTGTTTCAAAACGATCAATTAACCATTCATAATGAAACAGGCTGATAGATGCCATTCAATATTTTCAATGAATTGAAAATTGGTTCGCACATCATTTCTGCTCTCCATCGAACTGTTCTGAATTGATTCCCTTTTCTAATTCCGAGTAACAACATGTGAACCCTCCATTCCGTGTACTCCATTCAAACTGTGGTCTAAATTGGTGGCCATGGTTGTCGGGCAAAGCTATTAACATGGCACTCTGTTTCAATTCGCCTTTTTTCTAAGCTTTCATGGTGACTGCCAGAGAGTCATCCCACCAAAATTCGTTATTCATCAAAGTCAACCCCTTTGTGGACAGCGGGTCGTGTTTTTAAGGGACAAAGCGTGCGAGCTTCCAAGAAACGTTTCGAAAATAACATACCAGAGAGCCCTAGAGAGCTCACGGAATTGTACATCAATCAAATGTTTAAATTGTGTCATTCGCAGTCACACAGACCTCTTCTTTTTTATTTGTCGCTGCAACCAACCAAAATAGTCGTCGTCCTTTGAAGTCCGGATGACCACGACGTAAAAGGGGGGTGGCACTTCGTTGATGAAGTCCCCCAGGGGGGCAGTTGATTGCCCCCCGAAATGGCAAACCCATTTTGGGGGCCCTTTTTTGTGCTTTTGTGGAGCGTTTTATTGCGGGGAAGTGATGTATTCAGTTTAAAAAAATGATGAAAAACTTTGATTCGTTCAATTGTTGCACACTATCAAGGCAAATGCAGTTTCTTAATTTATATAATAATGAACATTTTATTGAAAAAACTCTTTCGATAAATCTCGCATAAACTGCATTTTTCCTTTTCCAGAAATGCGCACCTTTTTGGTCGCATTAATTTCCATTAATTGAAATAATTTCAAATGAAAAGCCCTTCTCAGAGTAAGCCTATAGAAGTTGAAAACCCACTCTGAAAGCACGTTTTATCGTGCCACATGGAAATCATTTTCAATTACGTTTCGTAGAATGCATTTGGATACAGAGAATGTCACAAAAAATACCAGGGCTTATAAACACAAACGTAAATCATGATGATTTAGATTTTGCTATGAAAATGGAAGGAAATGTTAAAAATAAATCATGGTTTCATAAAATAACTAAAACCAGTTTCATGTTAAAAGAAATCACAAAGAAATGCTCAAAAATTCAAAATTTCAGTCATGCAAGGACAAACACAATGAAAGGAATTGCTTACACCCAAAATTCCGAGTCGAGAGAATCGTTCCCTCAAAATTTATTGAGGTCTCAGCGCCAAAATCGAGAGAATAATGCTACCAACTCACACCACCATAACAAATCATTCAATGAGTTCATTCGTTAATTGAAACAATAAATCTCCAACAAGTGTCATACATTGACATCTGACCACTCTGTGTTTACCTAGCTGTGGTGGCCGAGGTAGTTAAGTCATTGAGTTAGTATATCAAAGGTCTCTGGTTCGATTCCCGTAGTCGACACTTTTGTTTTTTTTTTTTGTTTTTACGGATGAACGTTTTTTTTTGCAAATGAACCTCGATAGAATAATTCTCTCGCCAATCTCGAGCTGTGTTCTCTGTGTCCGTGAATGGTGCCACTATTCTCTCGACTCGAGGCCATTATTCTCTCGGACAAGCGCTGCCCAGTTTTGGGTGTAGAATACCGATTTGATGGTAGTAATTTGAGATAACCTTGCGTGGGTTGAAAAGATACACAGTTAAATTGTGGATGTAATCGGTAACCAAAAACCGTAATATGGCAGCCAATAGACTCCTGGGGGCTTTATGTTTGTAGAAATTTGTAATGAATATTTGCTGCAAATGTTTCGTGGAATGATTCTATTATTAGACGGAACATGCTCTGACTACGAATTTCAAATGAGATTTTTACAAGAAATGGGTATTTTTTTCTCTAATGCGATTGAGCAAAAAGTTAATACCTTAGGCTTATAGTCCACGAAATCCTTTAACTTTTGACCTAATGGGCGTTGAAGGCTGTTACAAAATTACAAAAAAAAATAAGATTTTAAAAATATCATAAATATTCAAAACCAATCCTGGATCGCTACAGAACATTATGAAGTGCTTCAAAAGAGCTTGAAAATACAATAAATGGAATTAGATTGCATTAAGTTGTTCGAAAATGCGAGCAATTTTAATATGTTCAATGTTTTGGGTCCTCAAACTTCAATACCCATTTAATCCACTTCCCTTTGTCGCAGAAAGATCATATTTAACATAAGTTCAATTCATGATTAGACAAACAAACGCTGAAAGATTCATCCAAATCGTGGCACCTCGATACAGCTTCTAATCTAATCTAATCTAATCAGACCCTAGCGCAGCCAATCTTTCGAAGGGATCCTGGAGAGTGCCTTAGGTTAGATGACGCCTAGCACTCTTCTTGTCATTTATTAACATTTGTAGTGCGCCATTGCATCGGAATACATTGAAACATCACAAGCGTTGGAACAGATCGATGTGATCGCACACTTGTTGACGCATGGCGCGGGAAAATGATCATCTACTACAGTTACGTTTTTTTTTTCTCTTTTATTATTTTTGTACCATTGACCCTCGGTCCTAACCTGGTCGTAGCACCTAAAAGGACCTAATAAAAATAAGTTATGAAAAAAAAAAAATCACAAGCGTTAAAGCGGCCAGGCCTACTGCGTAAAGCCGTATCGCAAAGATGACTCGTAATTGGGTTGAGTTTGAGCACTGAGTGTTCGAACAACAACACAATTCTGAATCGACAGGGGAGGAAGAAGCGTGGGACACACCACCATACGCTCCGAAATTTTGGTTGTATTCGTTGGGAGCACCATGCTAAGAAGGTTTGGTACTCCGGGACCCTCTGGGATGGGACATTGTATTTCCACGAATGCCCTGGACACTATTTGCCGTGGTTATAGCGCCACAACTCGCTCTCTGTAACAGTATTCCTAATTCCAGTCCAAGCTCACCAAGTCGTCATGGCCTAGTGGTTAGCATTTTTGCTTACCAATCCAAAGAACGGGGGATCGAACCCCGCCTTGAGCAACTTTGATTTTTCGTTCATATTCATCAGTTCAAATTTATGTGTTCTTAACTTTCTCGTTGGGAGCAGATGGGAATCGAACCCAGAACCATTCGCTTACAAAGCGAACACCGTAACCAGTCAGCCACGGCCGCTCCTAATAACATCAATCTGGTGAGTGGCACCTCGATACAGCTTCATCTATAAAGTACGTCACGCTAAAATCAGCCAACATTTAACCCCCCCCCCCCCTTCCCCCTTTTGTCACGCTTTTCCTATACTTACAACACGCAATGTCACACTTGCTCAGACCCCCCTCCCCCCCTAGAGCGTAACATACTTTATGGATGATGCCTACGACCTTTTGAGCAAACCGAGCAAAATCTACAAAAACTTTCTTTTAACAGCAATTTCTCACGAAAACATCACGATTTTATTGATTCACCCATACAAGTCTCCATACAACTTTGGCAGCTGTCCATATAAAAATGGTACAGTCATCCCTCATATTCGGAACAGTTTACATATCGGCCAATGTTCAAAAAATCATAGCAAATCGATAATTGAACTTAATGATTCGTTTTTACCTTCATTTGAAAGCTTTTCTTGCGATCTTTCGAATGGTTCGTTACAGCAAATTTTAACTTTTATATCAAGTTTTAGAAGAAAAACTTTGACCCTTAAAATCCACAAATTCGGAACACTTTTATCTTACGGATGTAAACAAACTTTGGATCTCTCCAGGAGTACATATTTGTAACAAAATAATGACTTCACACACTGCAACCAGTGAAACTCAAGCTTAGTGATGTTTTATTCATGGTCTGATAACTTTTTTGTGAAAATATTAGTTAAATTCAGGTGTTCCACAATTGTGGGAGACACAATAACATCCCACAATCATGGAACAGGCATTTTGGAGGCAGTGTTTTGCTGTTCAGGATAAAATAGTCTTGAAATGAGGTTTTTTGTTCAAAAAGTACTACTTTTACTAGTGAAATAGCAAGAAAATGTCCAAATAAGGGTCCTAAAAATAGTAGGGTTGAGAGAAAAGCTGCATTTGGCATGTAATTGACAAATTATCACAAAAGTGTTCCGAATTTGTGGGTGTTCCGAATATGTGGGATGACTGTACGTTGCTGTTGTTAATTCATTTATTTCTCGCAGCTTTAACCTTGTAGGTCATTTGCTGCCCTAAAATGGTACGTAAATATTCAAAAACGTGTAACTTATTAGTGAATTTTCTAATCAATTCGGTGCAGTGCGTCCATCCCGGGAATTCCCGGGACACAATTCCCGGGATGTTTCTTAAACCGGGAATTCCAGAATCCCGGGATTTTTCGTATTTTGTCCCGGGAATTCCCGAACTTGTAAAAAATAACAAATTTTTGTCTGGAAATTCAGGTTTTGTTGTGGAAACAGACGAAAAACGATAATAAAATAAAATATAATATTAAGCATATATACAGGGGTTTTTTAAGGTCTTATGAGCTTTTGTGTTCTCATATGTTTGTAGGACCTATTCAAACTAGGTATCAGCATTAATTTAACTTATAAAGGAATTTTGTTTTAAAATACCGATCCGTAAATTTCCCAGCGCTTTTAATAATTTTATTTATTTTTTTTTATATTTTGAAAAGGCTACGTATATTTATGATTTTAAATTTAGAAATAATATCATTTTAAAATATTTTTCATGAAACAGTTTTGGCAAATCAAGACGAGTATATCGAATTAAGACAGCTGTTTAAAACGGGTATTTTTTTTGCATGATGTTTATTTTTTTTTACTGTTTTCGATTAAAGCAGGAAAAGAACAAAACAATTAGTACACCGATCTCCAAATTAATTGCTCTGGAATCTCCTGTACTTATTTAGACTTAAGTTCCGATTTCCCCTAGTTGGCGGTAATGACCTTAAGATAATTTGTAGAATAATTTTTATATAAAACATGAATGTCTAACGAAACGAAAATTTAACAGGTATAATTTTATTTGTTGTCTTTTCATTTGTTATTTTAGACATTAGATTTTTTTAGGCTTTTCTAGTCATGACATATAAAATATGTATTTATAAGAGACTTATTAAATTTGAATCACATTGGATTAAATATAAGATAAAAAACCAAAGCACAACAAAGAACAAAAAAAATTGTTCAGGCTATCTAAAAACTGCTATCCTTGTTTCGATTCATTACCACCAATCAATCGTATTGAGCTAATTCTATGATTTTAAGCTTGAAAAACAAGTAATATGATGAAAAAATAGATTTTATTTCTGTTTTAAAAAATTCCCGAGATCTCGGGAATTTCCAGAATTTCAAAAATATTTTTGCGTTTCCCGGGAAATTAAAAACCCTGGAAAATTAGACGCTTTAATTCGGTGTCTTTTTTTCTTTTCTTTTTTTTCACAAAAACTCAATTTCAATTATACGTATTTTTTGATTTTCTTAGTTTTTTGATAGCTTTTAGGGAACAAAAACCCGCACTTAGAAAAATGGTCAAAATCTGCCGCAAATTATAAATTTTGACAAAAATAGTAATTTTTGGGAAAAAACAGAATTTTAAGCAAACATTGTTTTCACTTAATTTTATTTTGTAAAATTGAAATGCAATCGAGAAGTATTTAACTGATTTTTTGAAAAAGAGCTCCGTTTTCAAGATGTAGCCAACGAAAGTTTGATTTCAGCGAAGTATTTGCAGTTTTTAGATTTTTTACAATAGTGACCATGAGTGACCATATTTTTTTTATTTTTTTTTGAAAATATCTGAAAATTTGCTATAAAATTGAACAAGAGACATTGAAGATTAGACCTCTGGTTGCTGAGATACAGCGATTAAAAGAAAAATAAACAAGAAAATTGAAGTTTTCTAAGTCTCATCCAACCAACCCACAATTTTCTAATGTCGATATTTTCAATTTTAGAACATGAAACATTCGTTAATCAAGAATAACACTTCAAAGGGGCTTAATATTGGATCAAATCCTTTCCACTAAATAAACATAAATCAAACAACACAATCCAATTTTGATCAAATGTCAAAGAAACGAAACAGTCTAGACTCTCGCTCCCACGGCCACGTGTCTGTCTGTCTTTGACTAAGTTATTAACTGCACGAGCTTCCATGCTGTGTTCCAAGGATAAGACTCTGTTCGTGAATTCTCGCACCGAGTGTGCTTGTCTAAGGTTCAGGTCTCGCCACGTTCACCTTATCGCTTGTAACAATATTGATTCTGTAAATCGATGCTAATGTGTGATAAATCTAGCTCCTCCAGCTAGATGTCACACACACTCTCACACACACACAGCGAGAGAGTAACGCTATCCGGCAAGTGACGCGTAAAGTGGCTGTGCGTTGCACAAACAGCTCCACAAACACACACAAACATACACACACAATCACACACAAACACACACTTTTCTACAGAGACTAACACGAAGCTTCTTGCACTTACTCTTAGATATCCTTTTCTTCTTTGACTTTTATCTCTGCTTCTTCCTCTTTTCAACCCAAAGTCCTAATTTTCCAAGCGAGCTTCCGATTTCCCACCAGCTTTTCTTCATCATCGCAATGAAGGAGTTAACTCTCTTCGCAGCAAGAACCCCGAACCGATCGACGGTGTTTTAGTAAGTTGGTATGTATGTGAATCTATCCATGTGTGTGTGTGTTTCCTAGATGGTTGCTTGCGAAAATCGCTTGTGAAAATATTTACCTTGCGAGGTTTATTTTTCCATCTTTGCTCTCCCGTGTGAGTCTGTCTGTGGGTGTGTTTTTTGTGTGGTTTTTCCCAGCAGCCGCAACCGAACCAAAGTATGGATGTGTGCGTTGTGTGTGTATGTGTGATTATGTGTGGTGGAAGGCGCGCACGCGACACACAGGAAAAGTTTTAATGGAATTTAACTGTTTCCTGGTGCGGGCCAGCAGGGTGACAAGCAAAATTCATCGGCGAGGCGGAAAAGCGCGGGATATTGGAGGGAGGCGCGAGGGGACAATTTAGACAAGAAGCATGTAATGGAGGTTCCAGAGAATGTGACAAAAAATATATTTTTCGAAATATTTTATTAAAATAACACAAAAGATGATCAAACTTTTCACCAAACTGACTGAAATTGTTTTATTACTTTATTTGGTGTATGATGCATGATTTTTTTAAAGGAAATAGAATCCAGAATCTCCACCATTAAAAAAGCAAAAAATGCATTTTCGACGATTTTCGCTAAAACCACATTTTGCGTATTATCTCCGTAACGGCTGAACCACACATCAAATGAAAACTTTGTTTGAAGGTCTCGGGAAAAAGAGCCCACAGCTGAACATTTTTTTGTATGGTTTTTAAGATTTTTTTTACGTTACATATCCAAAAATGTTGAATATCAAATAAAAGGATTCTGAGACATGATAAAAAAAAATATTTCAGTATATTAATCGAACACAAAGTGTCACGCTTGTCTATTGAAATGAGTTTCCTGTACTTTTTTCTGAAGAGTGGAGACGCACGGTGCTTTGTGTACAATTAATGTATCGAATTCCGTTTTTTTCATTAAATACCTATGTTACGAAAAATAAAAACATATAATTGATCGATTGAATAATTAAATATTTGATATTAAAACTCCAAAAATGCAAAAAAAAAATAACAAAATTATTAACACAAAATCACCAATACATGAAATACGCGAAATAAGAAGTAAATCGCAAAAAGTTTCAAGTTTCAAAAAATAAAATAAATAAAACCACAATACATTTAAGTGGTTGTTTGCTTTGTGCAAACTTAAGTTATATCCAATCGTGTTCAAATTTTAGGGGGCTTGATGATACCCAAATCGTTTAGATAAAAGAATGTGCTGGAAACATTTAATTAGTACACCCCTTTTGAAAACATCTTAATGTTCATTGAATAGAAAAAAAAAGCCATTTTAAATTCTTTTTTCTTTTCGAACACAATTTATATGCGTCTTTTGAACTGTGTTTTTTACACAATTATTGAATCCAAAACTAATTTTCGAATCATGCTCAAATAAGAAGGTTTTATAAATATTTTCTATAATCAAAAGGAACGTATTCACGGCGTGTTTTCTGGGCAACCTTAAGTAGAAAAAATAGTCATCGCTACTTTCAAAAGTGTTTTATAGGAAATTTTCTCAGCTTTCCAATGCTTCTAAGAGCGAAATGTTTCATCGGGAAATTTCTGAGATATCTATATTTTAAGTTTTTTGTTTTAAAATCCTTAATCATTTATTGGAAATTTTTAAATAACAGTCCAGGAAACTTGTCAAATGATGTGTTTCATGTGTCATTTACTCATCAAAATGTACAAAATATGACAAGAAACAACTTTGTAGAAGGTTGCAAACCGCTAAAAATTTAGAAAATAAAGTTTTAACTGAATTTTTGAATATGTGGGATTTATTCAGAAATTAAAATCATAAAACCGCATTAAAATATTATTTTTACAAGAACAAATAGATAATTACATAATTGTTGTGTACAAATAACAACCGGACTGCTCTAATTCAGCTTGGAATTAGCGGATACAACCGAATTTTTTACAGGTTTAAGATTGATAGGGTATTACAAGATTTTTATTAATAAATATCATATTTCCTTAATCAAACATTAACCAGTTACATGGATACAAAACACGTTTAATACAGAAATTAAACTGCAAACTACTGTTGCAAGCTTTAGGAGAAATACTTTTCATTATGTAATGATTGTTTTAGTTTTTTGTATTAAATGATCAAGGAATTAGCAATATCATAAAAAAATAATTCTTGATTTTTGTTCAAATAGTTTGGAAAGAAAGTTTTTTTTTGATTTTTTTTTGTTAAAATAAAATTGAATTTTTGTTCAAACAAAAAAAAAGTTTGTGACCGTATTTTAAGCTTTCTGGACTCGAGTTTTATTGCTACTTTTACGTGCATTTTCAACAGAAAACATTTTATAAAATTTTATCTTTATTTTATACTCATGAAAATATGACTTTTGAAGCTTGCAACAGTAATATGTAGTACATTTTCGATTTTAAATCATATTTGTATTTATGTTCCTGGTCAATGTTTGCTTAAGAAAATATCATATTTATTCATTAAAATTCAATAATACCATTAACAATAACAAACCTGCCAAAGTTTCGGTTGAACAAGCTAAATCAGAGCAGACACGTGATATTTGTACACTAAAAATGTGTAATAATCTAATAATTCTTGTAAAAAATATATTTTAACTCTGTTTGATTATATTCATTTCTGAATAAATCCCATATATTCAAAAACTCAGACAAAACATAATTATCAAAATGTTCAGTGGTTTGCAACCTTCCACAAAGTTGTTTCTTGTCTTATTTTGCACATTTTTATCAGTAAATGACACATGAAACACATCATTTGATAAGTTTTCTGAACTGTTAGTATAAAGATTCCAATAAATAATAAAGGAATTTAAAACCAATAAACTTAAAATAGAGATATCTCACGAATTTCCCGATGAAACATTTCGCTCTTAAAAGCATTGGAAAGCTGAGAAAATTTCCTATAAGACACATTTTAAAGTAACGATGACTATTTTTTCCTGAAAAGTTTGTTCTAGAAAACACACCGTGTATTAAATGAGTATTTTTTCCTTAATTGTTAATGTTTTTCATTAATCTGTAGCAGTCCCTTAAAAATATATTAAACGAGCGATAAACGGAAGAAGTTTTGCATTAAAAATTGGAATTGTTTTACTTCAAATAAATATTTGTTTTAAATTTTAGTTTAAATATTGCTTGAGAACGAACCCTTCTTTGAAAATAAATTTCCAATTTTTTGAATTCAGTAGAAAACAAATTCCTCAATAAAAATTTGAAGAACGGACTTAAAACAAACCTCAACCACCAAATTTTTTTCTCGATTTTTTAAATTTTTCACGTGTCCAGGAGGTCATTTAACTTTTTTCTACGAAAAACTTTACTTCTCATGTTTTATGTTTTTCTTGTTTCATTTTTAGTATTTTAATTTGCATTTTTCTTGTTTAGTTTATGTTTGTTTTTGGTAGTATTTGGCCTATTCTACCACCTCCTATCACTTCATGCTGCTGGGAAATAAATTAGATCTGCATGGTGTAGTGATGGGAGGTGGTAGAATAGGCCAAATACTAACGAAAACAAACATAAACTAAACAAGAAAAATGCAAATTAAAATACTAAAAATGAAACAAGATGTTTTAATGATGTCACTTTTAATTTTTTTTGCTTGTTTATCACATTTTCTGCTATAAAATGGCACCATTATCATTTAAATTGTAAAAAAAAAATGCGTAGAGGCATAGTCTGAGACACTGGAAAATTACTGCAAATTTCTTTTGACTTCAAATATAGGAATTGTTAGTAAAAAACACAGCCAAAGTTGACCCTTAAAAAATGACATTTTTAAAAACAGTCACGGCAAACAAGTAAGACTACCAACCCATAAATTTTCTAAAATTTTAAGAGTTTTTCTTTCCAATGCTTTTTAAAGATCAAAAATTGGTTGAAAAATGAAAAAATGGGTTTGGGTTGTACAAGGTTATGTTTAAGGTGTTACAAACATGTAAATCGGCAAAAAACGGGTGCCACGATATCTCATCACAGCTTTGAACAAATCGGCTCAAAATGTTGGTGAAGACTCGTTAAAATGGTTCTGTGTGCATGACGAAGGCCATTAAAAAAAATGATTGTATAAAAAGATAAAAAAAAAGTTTTAGGTTTTTTATATAAAAAATCTCCAGTTTTTTTCATTTTTGTAATTTTTTAAAAAGCAAAATTTCAAAATCGGGCTACGTCATGCACACGGGACATGTCTTGGGAGTTTTCACCCCAAATTTCAGCCAATTTAGTCCATCCCATCTCGAGAAATCGTGGCACCCATAAATCAACTCGGTGCTTAGAGAAAAAACGTTCAGAAAATTTTACAGTTCGCTTTGCGCATGGAAAAATTTGAAGCCTAAATCGTCTCTTACTCACTTTAATCATGAAATATCTTCATGAAACTTTCAGGAGTGCTCAAAATCACATATTTAGTGAATTAATAAATTTGCTGAAATATGAAATTTTGCGATTTTAAACGTATATGAAAACATTAAATTTGATAGCATAATTTTCGAAACGAAATCGGTCTTTTTTTTATTTTTTTTTGTACTTTTTAATCCGACTGAAACTGTTTTGGTGCCTTCAGTATGCCCAAAGAAACCATTTTGCATCATTAGTTTGTCCATATAATTTTAAATACAAAGGAGAATGGGCGAATTTGGTCCAAGAATGTACACGAACGGGACCAACTTTTTTCGAAAGATCTCGCCGAGACATGAGAAAAAGTCTTCTGGACCAACTCTCTAAACCCCGGGGTTCAAAAGTTACATGCTGTTGAAGTTTGAGTATTTTGGGTTAAAATGTACAAAAAATCGTATTTTGCTATTTCTAAAATCATTTATAAAATCTCTGTTTCATTATGGATTTCGATTTTCTTGACTTCATTCGACGCGTATCAGCAAAACTATAAATTCTGATACGTCTTAGCATGATTGAAACATGATTTCTCTTGTTTTTAACCGTTTGAACCGTTTGTGCAAGAGGCATCCCATAGAAACAAGTCGAAACTTCAAGGTTTTGAAACCGGATCCGACCCAGACTGCTTCAGTGAGTATGGAAGGCTTCAGTCCAATGTTGTAACAACTTATTAGGATGGTCTGAGTCTTCCGAGAACTCCTTGGCGTTAAGACCGGTGAGTCTACCGCCGTAACAAGCAAGATGTCGGCGGTTTTTGACCACTCATCATACCCGCATGGCTTCAGTGAGTATGGTAGACTACTATGCTGATGTTTTGGAGTGTCCTGGGTTCTCCTAGGACTGCCTGGAGTTAAGATCTGTGGGTCTACTACCGTAACAAGCAAAATGTCGACCGATTTTGACAACGGAACATACCCGCATAGCTTCAGTCAGTATGGTAGACCTCTTTGTTAATGTTTTGGGATGTCTGTGGTCATCCTAGAACTCCCTGGAGTTATGATCTGTAGGTCTACGGCTGTTACAAGGACTCCATGGAATGGTCCAGAACATCCCAACATAACAGCAATACAGTCTGCCATACTCACTGAATCTTTGCGGTTATGATGCGCGGTTAAAAATCGTCGACTTTTTTCTTGTTACAGTGACCCAAATATCTTAACTCCAGGGAGTCCTAGGATGGCCAAAGAAATCCCAACACATTAACAAAGCAGTCTACCATACTGACTAAAGCTATGCGGGTATGTTCCGTTGTCAAAACCGGTAGACATTTTGCTTGTTACGGTAGTAGACCCACAGATCTTAACTCCAGGAAGTCCTTGGATGACCCAGGACATACTAACACATTAGCAAAGTAGTCTACCACACTCACTGAAGCTATGCGGGTATGATCAGCGGCCAAAAACCGCCGACATCTTGCTTGTTACGGCGGTAGACTCACCGGTCTTAACGCCAAGGAGTTCTCGGATGACTCAGACCATCCTAATAAGTTGTTACAACATTGGACTGAAGCCTTCCATACTCACTGAAGCAGTCTAGGTCGGATCCGGTTTCAAAACCTTGAAGTTTCGACTTGTTTCTATGGGATGCCTCTTGCACAAACGGTTCAAACGGTTAAAAACAAGTGAAATCATGTTTCAATCATGCTAAGACGTATCAGAATTTATAGTTTTTGCTGATACGCGTCGAATGAAGTCAAGAAAATCGAAATCCATAATGAAACAGAGATTTTATAAATGATTTTAGAAATAGCAAAAATACGATTTTTTTGTACATTTTAACCCAAAATACTCAAACTTCAACAGCATGTAACTTTTGAACCCCGGGGTTTAGAGAGTTGGTCCAGAAGACTTTTTTTCATGTCTCGGCGAGATCTTTCGAAAAAAGTTGGTCCCGTTCGTGTACATTCTTGGACCAGCTTCCATACAAATTTGCCCATTCTCCTTTGGCAGCTGTCCATACAAAAAATGGTGTATGAAAATTCAAAAATCTGTATCTTTTGAAGGAATTTTTTGATCGATTTGTTGCCTTCGGCAAAGTTGTAGGTATAGATATGAACTACACTGGAAAAAAATTATCCACGGTAAAAAATAGGTGATTTTTTATTTAACTTTTTGTCACTAAAATTTGATTTGCAAAAAAACAATATTTTTATTTTATTTTTTCAGTTTTTAGTATGTTTTAGAGGGCATTATATGCCAACATTTCAGAAATTTCCAGTTGTGCAAAAAATCTTTGACCGAGTTTTTTTTTTAACCAATACTGATTAAAAAAAAACAAAATATTGGTCGAAAAACTTTTTCAACTTCATTTTTTGATGTAAAATCAAATTTGCAATCAAAAAGTACTCTAGTGAAAATTTGATAAAGTGAACCGTTTTCAAGTTAAAGCCATTTTTAGGTAACTTTTTTGAAAATAAACGCAGTTTTTCATTTTTTTAATAACCCAAGTAACATTTTTTTTCCAGGAGTTCTACAAGAGCTCTTCAAGATAGCTACAGCATAGCAGTTTGGACCGCGGTAGGATAAAACTCTCTTCAAGTACTCTTCCAAACTCCTGAAGAAGTTTTGAAGAGCATTTTATCCTACCGCGGTCCAAACTGCTATGCTGTAGCTATCTTGAAGAGCTCTTGTAGAACTCCTGGAAAAAAATGTTACTTGGGAAGTGCGCATGTTTGCCCACCTTTGAAAAAAATATTTTTGAAAAGCTGAGAAAATTTTTCATATTTTGCATATTTGAACATTGTTGATACGACCCTTAGTTGCTGAGATATTGCCATGAAAAAACGAAACTATTGGCACTACGCCCCCCGGGGCATGGCCTTCCTCTAACGTGGGATTTCTGCTCCAGCGCCTCTGACGAGACAGGAGAAACCGGGACCGACGTTTTACTTCACCATCCGATAGAAGCTCAGTGGATAAGGCGGGAATCGAACCCGCGTCTCATAGCATCATCGGGATCGGCAGCCGAAGCCGCTACCCCTGCGCCACGAGATATTGCCATGCAAAGGTTAAAAAACATGAAAATTGATGTTTTCCATGCCTCACCCAAATAACCCACCATTTTCTAACGTCGATATCTCAGCAACTTATGGTCCGATTTACAATGTTAAAATATGAAACATTCGTCAAATTTTTCGAAAACAATATTTTTTCAAAGTTTCTAAATCAAGACTAACATTTTAAAAGGGTGTAATATTGAATATTCCTTCTGAAATTCCTTCAAAAGATACAGATTTTTGAATTCATGCATCATTTTTGAATGGACAGCTTCCAAATGTGTATGGACAAACTAATGATGCAAAATGGCTTCTTTGAGCATACCGAAGTCACCAAAAAAGTTTCAGTTGGATTGAAAAATACAAAAAAAAACACATGACCGATATCTGAGAGAACTGCTCAAGAACTTAATTTAAGTTATTGAATTTAAAAATCACACGACTCGAAATGGTAGCGAGCCAGTTGTTAAAAAGTAATCAGATACATTATATGATTTTTTTACATTAAAAAAAATAAAGGCATTTCCAATCAAGTTTGTTTAAAAATAACAATTTATTGCAAACAAGCTACAAAGTCCATTAACAAATTCCTTCCCATTAAATTAAAATATTTTTGTAATGCTAATCATTAAGTTTTTTTTTTTAATTTATAAAACTTGTTTCATGGCATTCCTACCTAACATTAAATTTGTTTATTTAAAATGAAAACGTTAATGACTTCTTATCTTTAACATTCATTTATTTATTGAGAAAATTTATAATGTCACTTTTTTATTTTTTTTCTACGTAAATTAAAATTGTTTTAAGTTTATCAATCGTCCCAATCACTCAGAATACGCGGTGCTAATTGATACTCTCCCTTCTGCTCTCCCCTTCTCTCTGATCGTCTGACGACTATTCGTCGATTACAAAACGATTGGATCAGTACCAAGTGAGTGATTTTTTTAATCTGGTTTTGTTTTCGATAAATCAGTATCTAAAGCTGTGAATAGACAACTACCAGATTAGACGAAACATTTTTTTTTAAGTTGGTTTGAAACCATAGCTTTCGTCACTCCCGTTGGAACTTCCCAGCTGTGTAACTGGAGACGCTTCGCTGACTTCAATTCCACCACACACCTCCAGTGAAAGAAAAAAAAAACACCAAAACCCTGAAAACTTCCAGGCAAAGACTGCGGCATCGCGCTGGTTTCGGTTCGCTTTTAAATCGTTCAATTACCAAAGATCGAAGCAGCTGAGGTTGGGGTTGGGGTTTGCTTTTCCAACAAAGTGGGGGGGAGGACGAAAACATGGTCGGAAAATTGGAGCCAATAACAATAACGGCACTTTAATCTGGAATTACAACGCACGAAGCTTCTTTTTTGTTGGCTAGAGTGAGGGGGAGAAAAGTCACTGTGGGTGGCGAGAAAATTCCGTTGGTGGAAAAGCTGAGCAAAAAGACAGTTTGGAGTGTGCTTTTTTTGGGGTGGGGGGTTGGTTTGACTTCCGGCGCGGTCCATCCGTCGAAGAAGAAGAAGACGAGCAAAATCCGATTGTTCCAGTTGATTAAACATTTAGTTTTGCGCTTCACAGAGTCAACCTACTGGGGGCGGCGGAGTGGGATGTGGCCACCGTAGGCAATGGTCCACGTCACGCTCCAACGGGCTTGAGGGCTGGATTTACTTACAAAGATGGATGGTGGCCAGGGAAGTAATCTTTTGTCACAGCGCGCTTGATTTATGCCGAAACGTCTCTTTCTCTTAGTCACTGGAGTTGCAATCCTTTCGCTTTCCGGATGGACCGCCAAGATTGTCGTGTCGCGAGCTGGGAAAGTTTTGGAAGCTTGAAATGTTACTCAAAAGTTACACGACTAACGACAAAGGAATTGCATAACTTGGCGTGGAGAGGAAGAGGAGGGAAGTCAACTCACGCCCGATGGAGCGAGAATATTTTGAATTAATCAAACTCGAATAAGAATGCCGGAGCCTTCTTGGAAGGATCGGAAAAGTCTTTTGAGGCGGATTTTTCAGGGGCAAGGGGCAATCAATCCCGTTTTTTTGCTTTCCTATTTATTCAAAAAAGTTGCGAAAGTATCATTTCCCCATCGCGAAGACCTTTCAACCCGTTCCGGTGCTATCAAACCAGCCGTCAGGAAAATTATTTCCCCAAATGTTTCCAATTTCCAAACTAATAAAAAAGTGCTACCAGAAAAGACAACCCAACCAAGCTTCCTCCCCCCCTCTGCACCACATAACCCTCTTCACGCGGCACGGAACCGAAATTTCCCACTAAACTTTTTCTTCTCTCGAAAGCTTTCGCCTCATTCTCATCCGCTTCACTTTTATTGCTTCTTTTCCACCCTTATACCCCTTTTCAGCCACCACCACAACCCACCATCTAGATTTGGAAGCCGTAGGCAAAAGTCAGTCTGTGAAAGGGGAGGATGTAGGTTAGGATTATTTTCCCTGCACCCTCCCCCTCACACTCCCACCCCTCTTCTGGCAATCATTTTTCCAAAGGAGTCTAATCTAATCCAACATTATGAGGGGGAGCACTTTTCATAATTTTAATAAAGCATTTCAATTCGTTCATGTATGCGTTCTTGGCGCTTCCTAACACTAACACGCCCCCCCAACTTTGGGTTCAATAAAATTAAGCAAAGTGTGGCGGATGTGATGGGGATTGGGTTGTTGGCTGCGGGTGGAAAGGGGGGAGAAGGGAGTGGTGTAAGCTTTTTTCCCCAAAAGCAAACTCAACGCACGCCTGCTGAAGTGATATTCGGCAGTCACGTTTCTCGACAATTTTGCATACGAACTTTGAAATAGAACAGAGTGTGTGGCATCAAGTAGGTTAAATGTACTGACTGAGATGATCATTTTTATATCGATTTCCGCAGATTCGCCAAAAAAGGTATTATTATTATATTCAGTAGAATAATTCTTCGACACAATTAAGATGTTTTAAATGTTATCGAATAATATTCCATCATAATATTCAATTAGGCCGTTGTAAATGTTTTCCAACATTTTCCATTAAGAAATGGTAAAATGAGATGTGTAAAAAATAAATATTATGTGTTTTTGAAATATAATTGAAAATATTCTTCAAATTCACAGGCATTTTCAGTAAAAAAAAATCATATAAAACGTGAAAACTTTTGATTCGTGTTTTGAATTCATTTCAAAATGCAATGTGAATCGATAATTTTGTAAACAAAACTCGTTTTATCGAATTTCAGGCAAAATTGTGACTTTAGAACAATTATACCTAAAAGTTATATGTGATTTATTAAAAAGCTTATAAATTAAGTAAACTAAATAAAACGATTGTTTTTTTTTTCTTTAAAACGATATTAGAAACATTAGCGATGGTAAATTTCACCTAAAAATAAAATATTTACACCTTAAATCTGATTTCAATAAAAAAAATTATGACTTTGAAATTCACCCCAGGATTCAAAATATACATTTTCAACGCAACTATGTTTTAAAGCACTATTGATACCATGTATCATTTTTTTCCATTGTAGTCCATATCCATACCTACAACTTTGCCGAAGACACCAAATCGATCCAAATTCCTTCAAAAGATACAGATTTTTGAATTTTCACATATCATTTTTGTATAGACAGCTGCCAAATTTGTATGGAAAATTATATGGACAAATTAATGATGCAAAATGACTTCTTTGAGCATACCGAAGGCACTAAAAAAAGTTTCAGCCGGATTAAAAAATACAGAAAAAATCGAATGACTGAAATCTCAGAGAATTGCTCAGATAATAGAACTATTCAGAAAAAAATATTTGCACTAAATAAAAGATTACCATTTATTAGAATAAGTTTTTTAATCACAAAAACTACATTCATCGATTTGTTTTATTTTTTATATGTTTTAGAAGACAAAGTGACAATTTAACGAGGGTATGATGAACGATTTGTTTTTGGATAAGTTAAATATGATTTAAACTTAAATAAGCATATAAAATGCACTCACAAAACAATCAAAAAAATCTTTTTGATTGCAAGGTCAAATTATTCAACAAAATAGTTTTTTTTATTTAATAAAATACTTTCCTTGTAAATCTTTAAATCAATATAAAAATAAAATATAAATAAATAAATAAATATAACTAATCTTTGAATCAAAATAACAGTAAAATAAAATAATTGGAAAGCCGATAAAATTCTCTACAATTTAATTTTTTGAACATGATGATCCACCCTTACTGAGATATAACCTTGCAAAGAATGAAAAAATAACCAAAAAATTAGTTTTTTTTTAAGTTCTATACAATATTACTTCAATTTTCAATCCATGGAAACCATTTTTCAGATTTTCAATGTTAAATAATTAAAAAAAATCTCAATTCCAAGATTTTTTTTTCAGATTTTTAAAATCACGCCTTCAATAAGGATCAAATTATATTTTTTGGTCCTGATGAAAAGAAAGTCGTAATTTCAAAAATCTCAATATGATTTTTTCCAAAGGCTGAAAAATATTCATTTTAACATTGAAGATATGTTTTCATAGCACTTTTCTATGGACAGCACCAAACTTCGTATGGAGACTTTCATGAAGAAACTTATGATGCAAAATTGTTTATTTGGGCATAAGAAAAAGATTAACAAAGTTTCATACCAATCAAAAAATATAATGAAAACTCGATTTGCCATTTTCTCAAATAAATATTTCAATATTTCCATTATTTTGGTTACGACGATTCCGAATTGAGCGTGAGCTCAATAGATTTGAGATCCCTTCCCTCTTCCCCTCAATTTTGATGATATCGATCGATTGTACACTAATTCGAAAACATTGAACAACGTTTATTTCTGTCGTTTTGAACAAATTGGACACTTTTCAACAGATCGGAAACTGACGTTTCATTTTTCTGAATTTTATAAACTATTGGTCATAGTCTTATTTTGGTACAAATTTAATTTAATGTTCTTGTTCCTCGGCTTTATTGAAAGTCGAGGGTTAAATTTCAAATTTCAAGATAATTTTTTATTTAATTCAAAAAGTATAACAAAATGTTTTAAGCATTATTACAGTTCATTACCGAAAATTTGCATAATATCAATGAATTTATGAAAAAAAAATTCTTTCTTGGATTTTATGCCTTTTCCGATCTGTGGTCCCAAACTAAAACAAAATAAATAGAAATACAAAATCAAAGTTATACAATGTATTTAAAAAAACATACTATTAAATTTGCAATTTTTTCAATTAAAATCTAAATTTTCAGCTACATTGAGTGAATATTTATTATAAAATGGTTTCAGTTGTGAGGACTCCAATTTTATGCAAATTCAAAAGTTTTTGAAAAAAAAACCATTTTTGTCCCTTAATTTTTCGGGCAGCAACCATAAAAAACTATTTGCAATGCTTATTTCGAAGAAACATGTACTCGTGGGTTAAAACCTTTTTTTCATATCTAGAGAGTACACTACCAATACGCTACTACATTAGCTGGCTTTTAACAATGTTTTTTTCCTACCAATTGCAGCAAATGAATTTTAATTAAAATATCCTTGTTTGCTGGCATTGCCCTGCATATTTTTGTTCATCCGTTTTTATTACCGATCCAATATTTGTTATTCTATTACGCAAGTTTACACTACGATTTCATTTACATCGTTTGCCTTTGGGATCGTTTTTTTTCAGTTACCGGAAACCCCTGCCACAGATATGCTCCGGATTGCTGTAAGCTAAACGCAATCAATTTAAACTCATTTCCGGTGAGCGAACATTCCATCGAGCCCCTCCGGCGGCTTCCGGTCAGGCTACATGATGAGATGTTTGCTGGTTACATAAGCCGATGTTGGTGGTGAACCTAATCACTGATTGCTTGATAAACCTGGGTCAGCTTCCCGGAACAGACTGAGAGCAGTAGCGTTTGTTATGTTTTTTTTTTTCGAAAAACTCACATTTCGACGAATATGCAAAATAATTTTGATAATACATTTGGTTCAACTCAAATCAACTACCAGGAAAATTTCATGGAAATGCTTGCTGATGAGTTTCCAGTTGATACATGATTTTCAAACCTTGTTTGCGAATCCACTCTCGGTTCAAAGTATTATGTTGATGGTTGAACAATTCAAACCAGTGGATTATTTCGTATTTTCTACGCAAACTTATTAACTTCTGGAAATTTGATGAACTTTCTGTAAACATTTAGAATTGTTTCCAATGGTTTCTACCCACGCGCACAATTCAGTTTACAGTTCGTACACAAAAATCGAGACCAATGTTTACACTAAATACACAACATCCAGCAAAGTTCATCTTTGATTAAATATTAGACTCGGTTGTTCACCACTCGAAAAAGATAAGGATTCGAACAGGAGGTACGTGAGATCCCAGGCTGTTTGAATAAATAAACTCCAAATTTACTCAAGGTGTAGGTACCTCTGTGAGGGAGGAGGAGCAATGTTGACACAGGTGGATTTGGCTCTCACTTCTCAACATCACCTTCCCGATAAGATCCAATTTAATTAAAGAAACATTACGGCGCTCTTCATCAATTTTGAACGAAGCCGAGTTGGCAGCAAGTTGGGAGGAATTTTGGAATAAAATGATGGCCACCGTATAAGGGTTCTAAAAATATATCTAAAAATTTTTTTTTTTTATAATTAATTTTATGTTACAAAATTTAAAAAAATGACAAATTCAATAAACTTTAAAGTGCTTGAAAACCAACACTTTCATTTCCCCAAATAGGTAGCCAGCTAGAGTGACCCCAATCTACGGTCCCTTCCATCATCGTCGAAGGATAGGTCGAAAATCTTTCGACTGGTATGGTCCATCATATCCGATGAAAACTTCCTCCTCCACCACCAACCACACAGTATCAGTCACGTGCAGGCGATTAAAAATAGTTTAGCCCGAACGGATCTTACCAGGCGGTCCTGCTGAAACCAGGTTACCAGCGGATAAAGCTTCGAGTTTCAGGTATTTACTTTCCATCATTGCCCAAAACGTCCCCCACTCCCACGCCTGAAAAGGATCATCCCGGACGAATTTTGGTATCCGGGATACGGGGTTTTTGGTCACCGTGGAATGACGGCCGCCTGCTCACGTAAACAAGTTTATGATGGGGCCCCCAAACCAGGTGGACCACATTGAAGGCAACTCTGTTCACCAAAAACTGAGGATTAACACACAGCAGCGGTCGTCTTAAACATGATGTTGAGCAGGGCGGAGATGTGTTCCGGCAGGTTGTGTTGAAGCTTCAATAGTGGCTCCAGGTAATCAGAGAGGACCAGCACAAAAGCACTGACGACCGCCTTTGTAAGTGACGGATTCTCGTTGAAATCGTTCGTTATTTTTTTTGAATAAAAACAAATAAATTTAAAATAAATTTTGAACAAATCTTGAGTTATATTTGTCTTATTTTGTAAACGTTACCGTAAACTGGGGTGACTTTGATAGCCCGGGGTGACATTGATAGAAATTTGATTTGGCCACTAATTTTGATACATCCAATGTAACAGTCACATTTTTGCATATATGTTCGATAAAAAGCTATCCCTTAATGCTTACATACTCAAAATTCTCAAAAATAATTAGATATTAATTTGACGGGCATTTGAAAAACCTATCAAAGTCACCCCAGTTTACGGTACTATAATTTAAAATAATAAATGAGTTTAAAATGTAACGACTTTTCAAAAACAAACTGGACCAAAATCGAGCAATTTTTATAAAACCTGATAACTTTTGTTTACAACATATATGACGGTTTCCACACGAAATCGACCATAAAAATACAATTTTGAACCGGACCATTTCTGATCTTAATAAAACTTGCTGGATCGTTTGTCCTACTCAAATCAACAACTCCTGTGCACTCAGTTTTGTAATTCACAATGGCATTGGAATTTTAGGAATTCTTTAAGTTTTAAATTATTTGTAATTACGTTTAAATTGAAAAAAATCATATCTTTTGAAGCAGATGTTCAAAATATCGATCGAAAGTGTGTTTTATCGAAAATCGTGCGCTCTTTTCAATAAAAATATTTCCAAAAGCCGAAACTTTCATTTTCGATCAAAAAACAGCCAAAAATTAAATTTTCTTCGAAAATCAGGCTGAATACACCCTTTGATTCAAATTTTGCCATTACCATTCGAAAGAGCGGACAATTTCGCACTTTTCTTCCATAGACACCAAGTTGGAGCGAAAGCGTTTTCAAGTGGTTTGTAAATTAAAACCTTTTTTCGTTTTTTTTAAAATTTTTTCCAAAAAACAAAATTACATGTTTTATGTAAAATTTTGCAACAGATCCCATTTTTAAACATAAAATAAAGTTCTGCTTCCGTGTTTTTGAGTTTTTCCTTGACGTACCAGTTTCAAATACATATAAAAGGAACGAAATAATTACTAAAGATAACCAAAAAAGGTGCATTTAAAGTAACATTTCCTGAACCACTTTTATTATGGAAAAATGTTTATCTCACTTGTCAGTGTTGTTAATACCTGCAAAATAGTTTGTTTTCCTATTTTTTCCAAATTCATCTGGAAACATCAACGTGTTCTTCAAAACTGTTTGCGTAGATTTGTAGCTAATTATACAGTCAAACCTCTTTTTACGCGACCTCCGTTTGTGCGAAATTTTTTTTACGCGGTTTTTTTTACGCGAATAATTCAAAATAACGCGAACTCAATTTACGCGAAAAATTCAAAATAACGCGGTCCGATTCTAAACTGTCGGAAGTCTTAACCATTATGGTCATATCTTCCTGTTCAACGGGGACCACAATCAGGGTTTTTACCATCAGTAGCTTCGGTGACCTACGGATACTCTGCATCATATTGGGATGTTCTGGACAACTAAGAACATCCGGAAGTCACGAATAGAATATCTATCTGTTCAACGGGTATTTGTACCGGTGTATTCACCATCGATATAGCTTCAGGTAGCTTCAGTGGACCACGATGGACATCCTGTGACATGTTGGATTGTTTTGGGTCTTTATCCAAGAACTCCCGGAAGTTATGGCATGGATATCTACCTGATCAACGGGGGTCTATATGACTATATTATTCATCGGTATAGCTTCAGGTAGCTTCAGTGGACCACGATGGACATCCTGTGGCATGTTGGATTGTTTTGGATCATCCAAGAACTCCCGGAAGTCATGGCCAGGATATCTACCGGATCAACGGGGGTCTATATGGGTGAATTAACCATCGGTATAGCATCAGATAGCTTCAGTGGACCACGATGGACATCCTGTGGCATGTTGGATTGTTTTGGGTCATCCAAGAACTCCCGGAAGTCATGGCCAGGATATCTACCGGATCAACGGGGGTCTATATGGGTGAATTAACCATCGGTATAGCTTCAGATAGCTTCAGTGGACCACGATGGACATCCTGTGGCATGTTGGATTGTTTTGGGTCATCCAAGAACTCCCGGAAGTCATGGCCAGGATATCTACCTGATCAACGGGGGTCTATATGACTATATTATTCATCGGTATAGCTTCAGGTAGCTTCAGTGGACCACGATGGACACTCTGCGGCATGTTGGATTGTTTTGGGTCATCCAGGAACTCCCGGAAGTCATGGCCAGGGTATCTACCGGATCAACGGGGGTCTATATGGGTGAATTAACCATCGGTATAGCTTCAGATAGCTTCAGTGGACCACGATGGACATCCTGTGGCATGTTGGATTATTTTGGGTCATCCAAGAACTCCCGGAAGTCATCGCCAGGATATCTACCGGATCAACGGGGGTCTATATGGGTGAATTAACCATCGGTATAGCTTCAGATAGCTTCAGTGGACCACGATGGACATCCTGTGGCATGTTGGATTGTTTTGGGTCATCCAAGAACTCCCGGAAGTCATGGCCAGGATATCTACCTGATCAACGGGGGTCTATATGACTATATTATCCATCGGTATAGCTTCAGGTAGCTTCAGTGGACCACGATGGACATTCTGTGGCATGTTGGATTGCTTTGGGTCATCCAGGAACTCGTCCTCAAATGCGAATGCTAATTCTAATGGGACATTTATGCGTTGATCAGGTAAATATCCAGGCCAGGACTTCCGGGAGTTCTTGGATGACCCAAAACAATCCAACATGCCACAGAATGTCCGTCGTGGTCCACTGAAGCTACCTGAAGCTATACCGATGGATAATATTGTCATATAGACCCCCGTTGATCAGGTAGATATCCATGCCATAACTTCCGGGAGTTCTTGGATGACCTAGTACATTCTAACAGATCACAAGGTAACCATCATAGGTCACTGAAGCTACCTGCAATTATTACGATGGTGGATACACTGGTACAGACCCATGTTGAACAGGTAGATAATCAGTTCATTATTTCCGGAAGTTCTTGGATAACCCAGAACCTGCTGTAGAATATACAGCGTAGGTCACTGAAGCGATTTTGAATAACCTGGAATTACATTATTATTAATAAAAATATATAATACTTTATAAAACTAAAAAATACTGAAAACTCTTTTTACGCGAGCAATTCAAAATAGCGCGAACTCTTTTTACGCGAAAAATTCAAAATAGCGCGAACTTTTTTTACGCGATTTTTTTTTACGCGAGAACCAAATTTCGCGTAAAAAGAGGTTTGACTGTATCCAGAATAAATTTGCAGAATAAACATGCTATTTCATAAAATCTCTGAAAAGTTACAACAATTTTTGTACAGAAAAGCTGCAAATTGTAAAATTCTGTGATATTTATTCCCTTTTCGTCCTACTAGTACTTAAATTACTTCAGGATGACAAATCAAAAATCGTGTGTTGGATTTTAATTTTATTTTAATTGTAGAAAAAAAACACGTTGACAAATTATTGAACATCTTACAAAATTCTGTAAAGTGACTTAGGTGTATTGTTGAATAAAAATTTTGTATTTACGGTGTTCCAATACAACAATTTTCTAGGCAAACGGCATGGCCAAACTCTAAGGTGATCGGCTCGGCTTCAAATCTTCAAATTTTTGTTGGGTCGTTAGAGTGGTTCCTGGAACGTCAGTGTGTGCTTTGAAATGGTAATTATGACGATTTTGAAAAAAAGAACGCATATTTCCAAAACCATTACTTGACATTGTTTCAACCAACTTTAGTTATCCGGTTTGTACAAGAAAAGTGACTAATTTGGCTTTCAAGAAAAATACGCATGAGTTCAGTTTAAACGGCGTTTGACAATGATTATTAAAAAAATACTCAAAATTGTCATCTTTGAACCGCCCTGACGCGACAGGAATCACCCTAAAACCCAAAAAAATAAGAAAAAAAACTATTTTGCAGGTATTAACAACACTGACGAGTGAGATAAAACATTTTCCATAATAAAAGTGGTTCAGGAAATGTTACTTTAAATGCACCTTTTTTGGTTATCTTTAGTAATTATTTCGTTCCTTTTATATGTATTTGAAACTGGTACGTCAAGGAAAAACTCAAAAACACGGAAGCAGAACTTTATTTTATGTTTAAAAATGGGATCTGTTGCAAAATTTGACATAAAACATGTAATTTTGTTTTTTGGAAAAAATTTAAAAAAAAACGAAAAAAGGTTTTAATTTACAAACCACTTGAAAACGCTTTCGCTCCAACTTGGTGTCTATGGAAGAAAAGTGCGAAATTGTCCGCTCTTTCGAATGGTAATGGCAAAATTTGAATCAAAGGGTGTATTCAGCCTGATTTTCGAAGAAAATTTAATTTTTGGCTGTTTTTTGATCGAAAATGAAAGTTTCGGCTTTTGGAAATATTTTTATTGAAAAGAGCGCACGATTTTCGTTAAAACACACTTTCGATCGATATTTTGAACATCTGCTTCAAAAGATATGATTTTTTTCAATTTAAACGTAATTACAAATAATTTAAAACTTAAAGAATTCCTAAAATTCCAATGCCATTGTGAATTACTAAACTGAGTGCACAGGAGTTGTCGATTTGAGTAGGACAAACGATCCAGCAAGTTTTATTAAGATCGGAGATGGTCCGGATTTTGAGTGGTCGATTTCGCGTGGAAACCGTCATATTTGAAAAAAAAAGTCATCATTAACCATATCAAATTAATCCAATTAGGAAACCCTAAACCTAGCAATATAAATGAAGAAAATGAGGTATTTTTAAGCCAGAATTAGAGCGTCCAATTTTGCGAGGTATAAAAATCCCGGGAAACAGGTAAAATAAATTAATTTAATAAAATAAATTATTGAAAATTATTCTGATCCTGGTTCGAATTTATTGGAACCACATTGCATTGGAAAGTAACATTAATGGCCAAACTAGCTGGGTAAGATCAACTTAACTGCTTTTAAAAAGTCATACAACTTCACAAAAAATAAAAGTAATATTCATCAGGAAATGGTGATAGATTTTGTGTCGAAAAAATGTGTACTATTACATCAGGAATTGATGAATAATCATCAGTTTTTGATGAATATTCATTAGGTACACATTTTTACACATTTTTTATGTGATATTACTGAAAAAAGAGGGAATTGTGATATCTTCCTATTTATAATTATCTTATTTAAAACACTATTAATCATATAAACAGGAGCAAAGCTCCATCTTTATTCTTCGGCTTCATCTACTAGACTAACTCCCGATTCACGCTCGCTTTTCACTCACACATCCATAGCTCTACACGCTTATCGCTGACTGCCTAATTTAGGATAATCTTCAGCATGCCACATCCTCCCCTTGCCAAATTGAAAGTTATAATAAGTACACTAACAATAAAGTTAATATTAAACTAAAATCCTTCCTGCCGCCTCTCGTCTTAATTTGGCAACGCCTGGCGAAGTGTCCGTCCCGTAGAGCGATGACTAACAGCATAGGCTGCCAATATCAACGATGCCAATGATGCGGATCCAGTTCCCTTCTTTGCGTAAGCATTGATCCTCCAACTATCCTGCTTTCCTCCGAGTCAACTAAAGTAGTGAAAAAAAAAGAAAAAAAAAATCAGCGGTATATCATGTTCTGAAACGAAACATATAAAGTGAAAATTACGTATACCATGCACAGGAAACCATGAACCTATTTGTAACATAACCGTCTCATTATAACTGGCGGAGGCTTCCTCTCCTAACTAAAATTATTGTTATCATTGACAGACGTGAGCCATATCTTTAAGATATAAACTTCAAAGAACTTCCTTCTTTAAAAATTATTTAAACTGTAATATTAGAAAACTTCTTTCATCTAATTATCCTACTTCTATTGGCTATTTATAGGTTTTTTTTTTCAATTGATTTACTAGATATCGGTCCTCAACCTTGAATTTAATACAACTATTTGAATGAAAATTGTTCAGGGTTTCCACAAGGCTGGAATGTCATTATTCGATAGTACGTATGCTAAGTTGATTAAGAACTCTATGCTATTTCCATCAAGTACTTTAACAAATTTTATTACAAATCTTTTAGATATCCTGAAATGAAATCGTTTTTAATAAATTATTATCGCTGGAATACTCCTATTGGGTTATATATTCATGAAATTTGTTAGGGAGCATTGTGTGATGAGAACTCGTTTTCCCGAAGAGTGAATCACCGCTTAACCTTCATCAAAACTTACTTTCATGAAGAGCCACATTCTACTATGTCGTGGTGGTTACCCTATAGTTATAATTTAACAATTCATACTGCGGTTGACGTTTTGTATTTTTCCATTTGAAGAAAAACATGTTATTATGCTGTATGTATAGTGTTATTTATATGCTATTTGATTGATAACAATTTTAATTTTTGCGGCCCGCTATCTTAAATTTCGTGTCTTGTACATTCTCTTCTTATATTTTCGTATATATGTTTAACTGTAGTAATAGATTATGTGTATTATTTATTAACTTATTCGTCGAACATACGTTGACTACTTAACTACTTACTCCCTGATTAAAATCTAAATTCAATAGAACATTGTTTGAACAATATACATTTGGTTGTAGAACCGTTTTTTTATTATTGTTGATTTTTTTCCATAGTGTAATCCAATGTGTCGCTATATTTGTTGTGAGCTTCCATTATTCTTTTTGGTGAGTTCTTTGCAGGCAATGGTGCCCTATCCTTTCTTCCGTGTCTTTTACAATGCACTATAACCATTAATATTGAACTATTATATTGGAGCGTGATTATATGACTTTTCAGCAATTTTCTCTAAACAACATTCGACTCATTTTCTCAACAACTCTTTTCGCAGCAGTTGGCCTTTGGCTAAACCCGACTCAACTTTCAGGAACTCTTTTGCTGCAGTTGGCCTTGGGCTAAACCCGACTCAACTTTCAGGAACTCTTTTGCTGCAGTTGGCCTTGAGCTAAACCCGACTCAACTTTTTAGGGCGATTGGCCTTGGGCTAAACCCGACTCAATCTTTTGCAGCAGTTGGCCTTGGGCTAAACCCGACTCAACTTTCAGGAACTCTTTTGCAGCAGTTGGCCTTGGGCTAAACCCGACTCAACTTTTTAGGGCGATTGGCCTTGGGCTAAACCCGACTCAATCTTTTGCAGCAGTTGGCCTTGGGCTAAACCCGACTCAACTTTCAGGAACTCTTTTGCAGCAGTTGGCCTTGGGCTAAACCCGACTCAACTTTTTAGGGCGATTGGCCTTGGGCTAAACCCGACTCAATCTTTTGCAGCAGTTGGCCTTGGGCTAAACCCGACTCAACTTTCAGGAACTCTTTTGCTGCAGTTGGCCTTGGGCTAAACCCGACTCAACATTCAGGAACTCTTTTGCTGCAGTTGGCCTTGGGCTAAACCCGACTCAACTTTCAGGAACTCTTTTGCTGCAGTTGGCCTTGGGCTGAACCCGACTCAACTTTCAGGAACTCTTTTGCAGCAGTTGGCCTTGGGCTAAACCCGACTCAACTTTCAGGAACTCTTTTGCTGCAGTTGGCCTTGGGCTAAACCCGACTCAACTTTTTAGGGCGATTGGCCGTTATTGGCAGTTATTTTATCTCTTTATCAATGCTTTCAAACCATCTATTTCATTGAAAACTCTGCACATTTAATCTCATTTTCTTACAACGCTATAACTGTAATTTCTTTATAATTCCTCAAACAAATTTTTAATAGTTAATTAATATGAAAGTTAATTTTATTTTGAAAATGTGTACATATCTTGGTTCAACGAGCAATTGTAATGCTCTGCTAAACATTTTCTTTTCATGTTCTGCAAATTCGTAAAATATCTCCCAAACTATTCAACTAAGCAAATTGATTATGATTAACATTATCTGAGCAAAAACTATTGAGGATATCTGAAAATTTACTTTTTTTATATAAATTTAAAAATTACTTTACCAAAGTTTATATTTTTTATCATTGGGGACTTATGGGAACTCAAACCAGACCTTACGAAACTAAGCTTTCCAAAATTCTTTCAGCCATTTTAAATTATTAAAATTATAGTATGAATTTTTAAATCCAATGATTATACACAAAACCTCATAACTCTCTCTTACATATAATAAAATAATGATATAAACACAAGCCATCCTTAAGCCTCCTCTTCACCAGGCTTCCATGTAATCATCCACAAGTCATCTCTCTGTGAATAATTACATGTCTCATGTCTCTACTCCCTAAGGCCTTACAGCAAATATTCATAGGCCATCTCTCTACCAGGCATTAGTGAATAACAGAGGGCGACATCTATATCTCAATACAGGATTGTGCAGAGCTGCCGCAGCCAGCACAAGCTATCAATTCCGGACCCAAACAAAGCTAGAATAAAAGGACAGCTGTCTATTACGGAACCAACACAAATCAACTGCTCACTGTAAAAAAAATCAAAAATTGCAGGCATACAATAGGAAGAAACAATTTTTTTTTGTTAAATTTTACCGCATGTTGTTATAGTTTATGTTTTTGAGGTAATTTTTCTCAGTTTATATGAAAACATACTGTTAAAGTTATTATCGTAAAGAACACATCGAGCCGATGAACTCATTTAAAGTTCTACATTTATCACATGAAACGTTTAACTTAACTACTGTGTAATTTGCCTTTCATAAGGTTTTCTAGGCCCAGTGAAAAAAAATAATTTAACCCAAAAATTACGATCTTCTCGTCACAGTGACCTGATGCAAACAAAACTCCAGCTGTAATGTAAACAAACTTTGAATGTGTTGGTAAATTTTTGACTAGAAAGCCTAATTACAGTTTTTTTTTCTGAATTTACGGTGCACAATATAATAATAATAACAAATAAAAATTGACCTGTTTTTATTAAACTATTCTTCGCAAGAATCTATCCTTAAGTCACTCTTGGCTGTAAAGCATTTTTTTTATAAGTACAGCAACTAAACATCACCAAAAATCCTATTAAAAACTCGGCAACGTGTATAAGATAAACATCGCACTTCCGCACACCCAATTTTGGGTAATATTATTATTGACAGCTTCAATCGGAACCTTTTAATCGTGCATCATGTAAACAAAATCCTCGTTCCTCGATTGCACTGCTGTGTCGCACACAGACAACAACATTCATTCCGCGGATTAGATTCGTGTGCGTCGATGGCCGCCCAACGATTACTGCGATCTGTGCATGACGGGACGAATGCAGGAGATAGTTTGGTCGCAAAGCACAGCGCGGGGGTGGGGTGGGGGAAGATAAAAAGGTAGACACATCAACCCTTAGCCGACCTCTTGCCAGAGCCGCACACGTTTGAAATTAACCCAACCTACTGAACATCCCAACCCAGCAGGCCATGCACGCGATCCTGATACACACACACAAGTAAATTTCTGCTCCGCTCTCTTCACACCAACAAAAACAACAAATAAAATAACTGGAACATTCTCACCGAACTCCAGCAACTCGGCCAACAGCCCGGCTGCCTCCTTATAGCAATGCCAGCTCGGCATCGGCTGCCCGCTGCCATCGTCGCTACGATGCTGTCCTGCTGCGCGAAAATGCCGGAACACGCACTTTTGTTATAATTATTTTTTTGAACAATTCACCTTTTCCTTTATTTTTTTGTCCACATTTTATTCACCAAAAAAAAAAACAAAATTTATCAACATGGCAGGATCGCCAATGTGATATCTTCCTATTTATAATTATCTTATTTAAAACACTATTAATCATATAAACAGGAGCAAAGCTCCATCTTTATTCTTCGGCTTCATCTACTAGACTAACTCCCGATTCACGCTCGCTTTTCACTCACACATCCATAGCTCTACACGCTTATCGCTGACTGCCTAATTTAGGATAATCTTCAGCATGCCACAGGAATATTCAACCTACCAAATTTTCAACCTTCCAAAATTCAACGTTTTTGTCTGTGTTCCAAAAAAAAATGCGAATTCTTAGAGCTATGAATATTGCAGCTATTCTAAATCTCTCATTTTGAAGATTAGATCAGCTTCTAAGAGTCCAATTCCCAAGATGGAAAATCGAAAGCTTTTGGAAATGACTTTCAATATATTAAGCTGTGAAATATATGAATGACTCACATAAATATTATGTTATATTGTAGGGATTTAAAGAAGCTTATCTTTTTTTCTGGCACAGAGCGGCGAAATTTTCAAAGATTTTAAATTCAAAAAAATCGTCAAAAATCAATGTTTAACCAAGTGTAAATCTTCAAAATGCTTTGGAAAGTTACTCAAATCAAGCCAAATTGCATTAGATTGAAAGCACTTCATTTTTCAGATTTTTTCCAGCTCAAGTCGTAGTTTTGACCAACATTATAAGAATTTTTCCCTGCCTTTTTTTTAGGCATGTACACTTTTTTAAGTATTGTCGAGTCGAGAAGCCGATAAAAAATTGGCAATTTTGTTTTTTGAATTCATTTGTGTATTTTTCTTTCTTAAATCTTTATCTGACCTGAGGTCGGATTTTTTTTTCGCATAAAGTTTGAAGAGGTTCATTTTATTAAATATTCAACAGTAAACGTTGTACAATCATTTGTCCTACTAGTTTTTCCCTTGAATATGTCAAGTTCTGGTTCTATTAATTTTTTGCCCCCTAATTAAAAAAAAAATCAAAGGGATCGGAGGAGGGCATTAATAGAACAAAGTTTGTTGCAATTGAATCGTAATAGTTTGACTTTATTGCAAAAGACAAAAAGAAGCAACATTTTCGCAAGACTCTGCACAAAAACTTCGGCTTTTTGTAGGTTGTAGAGAATGCTTACTTATTCAATTTAAAAAAAAATGCAAAATTGGGTGGATTTTCGAATATTTGGCCAAGTACACTTGAATTGGACCTATCAAACTAAGAATCTTGAAATTCTGCAGTTACTCGAAATATTTTAGGGAAATGTCATATAAGAATACTTCTACACCCAAACGAGAAATCCGTGAGAGAGGCCTTCCCAATTTGATTTGAGTGTGACAACGCTGAAATCGCGCGAGAATCCCTCCTGATTTGAACTATCTCGAAAATTCACGCATACCATCACAGGAAAGTGTCGAAATATTTCAAATTCATTGACCAAGAACGTAAACACACGGCGGGCAGTTGTATCTCACACGTCAGTGTTGTGCACAAGTATGCGTGTATAAGTTGTATCGCAGATCAGCACAAATTCACTTAGCAGTGTTGTGCAGAAGTGACATGACTTAAACAGAATTTTGACATTTTGACATTTTGACATTTTGACATTTTGAAATTTTGAAATTTTGACATTTTGACATTTTGACATTTTGAAATTTTGAAATTTTGACATTTTGACATTTTGACATTTTGACATTTTGACATTTTGACATTTTGACATTTTGACATTTTGACATTTTGACATTTTGACATTTTGACATTTTGACATTTTGACATTTTGACATTTTGACATTTTGACATTTTGACATTTTGACATTTTGACATTTTGACATTTTGACATTTTGACATTTTGACATTTTGACATTTTGACATTTTGACATTTTGACATTTTGACATTTTGACATTTTGACATTTTGACATTTTGACATTTTGACATTTTGACATTTTGACATTTTGACATTTTGACATTTTGACATTTTGACATTTTGACATTTTGACATTTTGACATTTTGACATTTTGACATTTTGACATTTTGACATTTTGACATTTTGACATTTTGACATTTTGACATTTTGACATTTTGACATTTTGACAGTTTGACATTTTGACAGTTTGACATTTTGACATTTTGACATTTCGACATTTTGACATTTTGACATTTTGACATTTGACATTTTGACATTTTGACATTTTGACATTTTGACATTTTGACATTTTGACATTTTGACATTTTGACATTTTGACATTTTGACATTTTGACATTTTGACATTTTGACATTTTGACATTTTGACATTTTGACATTTTGACATTTTGACATTTTGACATTTTGACATTTTGACATTTTGACATTTTGACATTTTGACATTTTGACATTTTGACATTTTGACATTTTGACATTTTGACATTTTGACATTTTGACATTTTGACATTTTGACATTTTGACATTTTGACATTTTGACATTTTGACATTTTGACATTTGACATTTTGACATTTTGACATTTTGACATTTTGACATTTTGACATTTTGACATTTTGACATTTTGACATTTTGACATTTTGACATTTTGACATTTTGACATTTTGACATTTTGACATTTTGACATTTTGACATTTTGACATTTTGACATTTTGACATTTTGACATTTTGACATTTTGACATTTTGACATTTTGACATTTTGACATTTTGACATTTTGACATTTTGACATTTTGACATTTTGACATTTTGACATTTTGACATTTTGACATTTTGACATTTTGACATTTTGACATTTTGACATTTTGACAATTTGGCAATTTGGCAATCTGGCAATTTGGCGACTTGGCGACTTGGCAATTTTACAATTTTACATTTTTCTTTTTTGCAAAGTGAAGTACTGGTCTCACTGTGAAAACAAAAGAACAGAAACTTTTGAAAGCAACATCAAGTTTGACGATTATACAAGGTAAGGTTGATATTTCTAAAGGTCAAAAATAGCAAATTTCCCGGATTTTTTTTCAGAATTGTATTTAACCCTTTCAAGCCTATTTATGAAGTTAAATACTTGAGCCTAACTTACTGAAAATTATTTAACTTTATCATAAACTTTATCATATCATTTATCTTATCATTTACTTTATCATAAACTATAAGTTCTTTATTTGAAATTTGTTTAGCATTTCATGTTTCGATATCACCAATTTTGATAAAGTTTCCTCCCAAAATATTATTTACGTCGTTCAAAAAATATTTGAAAGATCTTTCCGGTCAGTAAATTTGCGGATCTGAAAACCATTTGTTGAGGATTTAGAACTTGTAAAAAAATTATAAGCGAAACGAAATTCCTCTACAATGCACATTTTTTATAAGCTGTCCCAAATGATTCGAATAGTTTTTGAAACAACATTGCCGATATCCCAGAGAAAGTCCCTAACTCCAGCATCCAGTCCTACTTAGCCGCAAAGTATTTACCCCACAGAAAGCCCAGATCCTAAAGCTCACCATTCTGTAATGTAGTGGCCACGTGTGCCAATGAGGCTGCTGCTTTTGGGTGGTGGTTGGGTGGTCACATGACCGTCACCGACGGACGAGGTCGAGAGATGGTTTCAGATACGAAAGTGGTGCGGTATCGTGGGCAATTGTGTGTGTGTGTGTGTGTGTGTTTTTGACAGGTGCTTGAGGTGTGTTTGCCCACCGAGGAGGTGCTGTTTTTGTGTGGTACACGGCCGAGTCACGTTGTGCTTTGCGGGAAGCTCTTCTGAGAAGAGGTGGAGAGGAGGCTGGTGGTTTGTTGATAAAATTGATTTGAGTCAATACATGACAGCAAAGTGATGATGTATCTCGTTGGCCAGCGCAGCCTCCAGGTGTGCTGCTGTTGTTGTTGTTGTTGTTTTTGTTTTAGTAGCAGGTTATGTTCAGTAGCAGAAGATGATACGTAATTGAGGATGTGGTATGCGTTACGTGTTGTTGGTTGGTTGGCACTACTGATAATTTTTTCTCTTGTTAGCAAAATGTTTATGTCAGTTTTTGGAAAGTTTTGCACCGACTAATAAATCCTTCCTGCAATTTGATGCATTCAAACCCCTTTTCAAATTTAGCATTCTGGCTAGTTGCATCAAATTCCACGAAGAAACCCGATTCTTAATTGGCTAAATTACTACTGATTCTCAGTACAAATCTTTGCCAGTAAGTAATTTCCGCTCTGCTTCCATCGGGGCTTCCAAGAAGAATTAATTTAAATTACCTCTCACAAGATCAGAAATTTCCGTTGCACTGAATGAAAAACTGTAAGCAAAATCTCTCCCCTCAAGAGCGGTGATTTGTAATTACAGATATGCCAGGGCCAGGCTTCCTGCCGTATCGTTGGCTGAGTGTGAATTTCCCCAAGATAGCAACAGCACGAAACGCGTGAGCTTTTACGTACTTAAAGAACAATTCATCACCACTGATTACTCAAAGTCTTCGGTGGCATAACTTTCCAAATGAGCACTCTCGAGAGTTTTATGTTTGTGTGGGCCGCCTTTTTTTTCTTTATTTAGATGAAGATGTCGTGCGCGTAAAGTTTTCTTTCCTCGTACGTCACTCTCGAAGGCAAAGCCTCTCGTTTGTCAAAAGTGAAAAATTCGCCAAATTTCCCAACCTGACACTCATTTCGCGTGAGCAATTTATAACTTTAATACACGTTGATTATCTTTTCCAATTTCCTCCCGGGAGATTCGCTTCGGGTGCCTCGAGACACAAAAAAAACATAAAAATGGGTGGCCTACGACCATCACCAGCTTGTCTGTAACTTGTCCTTAACGGCCCCAGGAGCCACTGCCGGAAGTCTGGAAGAAGACGTCACGCGAGCGTCAAGAAGGGTGCGGGGAAAAAAGGAAAAGTCGAAAATAAAAGCTTATTTTAAAATTTATAAAATGGAATTAGTCTCTTGTCGCGTTTCAGTTTTTTTTCGTTCTGTTTCGTTTTTGTTGCTCCCGAATGTGACTATCTTTAGCGTTCAGGGTCGGAGCAAGGGTTTATGACTTTATTTTGCTTTCAGCTCAAGTTCTCAAATACATACTATAAAACCTTTCGCCCTCCTTTCGAAATTTAGGGTAAAATTAATAATTAAAAAATATATAACATTCCTAAGGTGTTAGGGTCTATATGACCCAGACGGCTTATAAAATGTGCTGTAACTTTTATTCATTCTTACTTACAGACTTGAAACTTTCTGACTTTTCCTAACTTTGTAAAATAAACATTTTGCAACCGGAAGCAACCTCCAGCGCCACCTAGAAAGGGCGCTACAAAAAAACTTACGTTAAAGGTGTTAAGGGGTCTATATGACCCCGGAATTAAAAAAGCTGGCAAAAATCCATTTTGCAACCGATTTTCGTTCTTTTGGACGCAAATGAAAGGTATGGATGTCTAGAAAGGCACCTGTGCTATGCGGACCCGATTTGGCCACTTTGGTTCCTGGGAATCGATTCCAAAGGAACAAACTTTCCGGCAAACCGGCTCTCATAATTTTTATTAGATTTAGCTATGGATTAATGCATAATAAACTATATATAATCTATAAAAATACAAGTCATATGCTCCGGATCAGGTTGCATGCCATTTGGATCATATCTGGCCACTCTGGAACCGGTTCCGGATACCCTGGAAGTGGCCAGATTGCTATTTTGGTAAAAGCCTATCGTGCGACATATCAAACTTCATGGAATTACATGCCATGAACACTGGAACCAGCCAAAAGACAATTGGACCATATCTGGCCACTCTGAAACCGGTTCCGGATACCCTGGAAGTGGCCAGATTGCTATTTTGGTAAAAGCCTATCGTGCGACATATCAAACTTCATGGAATTACATGCCATGGACACTGGAACCAGCAAAAAGACAATTGGACCATATCTGGCCACTCTGGTACCGGTTCCGGATACCCTGGAAGTGGTCAAATGGCTATTTTGGTAAAAGCCTATCGTGCGGCATATCAAACTTCATGGAATTACATGCCATGCACGCTGAAACTAGTAGAAAGCCAACTGGACCATATCTGGCCACTCTGGAACCGGTTCCCGATACCCTGCAAGTGGCCAGATTGCTATTTTGGTAAAAGCCTATCGTGCGGCATATCAAACTTCATGGAATTACATGCCATGCACGCTGAAACTAATAGAAAGCCAACTGGACCATATCTGGCCACTCTGGAACCGGTTCCGGATACCCTGGAAGAAGCCAGATTGCTATTTTGGTAAAAGCCTAACGTGCGGCATATCAAACTTCATGGAATTACATGCCATGCACGCTGGAACTAGTAAAAAGCCAACTGGACCATATCTGGCCACCATTTTACGGATTCCAATGTGCATGGCTTGTTATTCCATGATGTTTGATATGTCGCACGATAGGCTTTTACCAAAATAGCAATCTGGCCACTTCCAGGGCATCCGGAACCGGTTCCATAGTGGCCAGATATGGTCCAATTGTCTTTTGGCTGGTTCCAGTGTCCATGGCATGTAATTCTATGAAGTTTGATATGTCGCACGATAGGCTTTTACCAAAATAGCAATCTGGCCACTTCCAGGGTATCCGGAACCGGTTCCAGAGTGGCCAGATATGGTCCAATTGTCTTTTGGCTGGTTCCAGTGTCCATGGCATGTAATTCCATGAAGTTTGATATGTCGCACGATAGGCTTTTACCAAAATAGCAATCTGGCCACTTCCAGGGTATCCGGAACCGGTTTCAGAGTGGCCAGATATGGTCCAATTGTCTTTTGGCTGGTTCCAGTTTTCATGGCATGTAATTCCATGAAGTTTGATATGTCGCACGATAGGCTTTTACCAAAATAGCAATCTGGCCACTTCCAGGGTATCCGGAACCTGTTCCAGAGTGGCCAGATATGATCCAAATGGCATGCAACCTGTTCCGGAGCGTATGACTCGTATTTTTAGAGATTATTTATAGTTTATTATGCATTAATCCATAGCTAAATCTAATAAAACTTATGAAAGCCGGTTTGCCGGAAAATTTGTTCCTTTGGAATCGATTCCCAGGAACCAAAGTGGCCAAATCGGGTCCGCATAGCACAGGTGCCTTTCTAGACATCCATACCTTTCATTTGCGTCCAAAAGAACGAAAATCGGTTGCAAAATGGATTTTTGCCAGCTTTTTTAATTCCGGGGTCATATAGACCCCTTAACACCTTTAACGTAAGTTTTTCTTAACATCCTAGGAAGGATAATTGAAGGAAACAGAAGTCTCATCAACAGAGAAAGCTAAAACGTATATTCAAAGGGTCATTTTTATGCAAAATTTGCTAAACTTTCCGAAAAAATACTTTTAAAAGCAAACGATTGCGTATGATAATTTGAAAAAAAAAATCGCTAAGTCATTATAACTCGAGCAAACTTCTTATGTTTAAACATCTTTTTTTTTGTCTGGGTTTCAACTTAGTGGAACATTAATACACTCAAAGAGTAACAATGCAAAGTTACAATAAAAAACCTATTTTTTTTTCAAAATGAAAAATTTACCTCTCTAGGATAGTGCAGATTCAAAAAGAGCATGGAATTTGACATTGAATTACATGTCTCTCGATTTTTGACAATTGAGTAACGGGAAATGGCAGCAATTTTAAAACAATTAAAGAAAACTAAGTTACAGCAAAATTATTTTTTTCCTACTTCAAATTGTTTCTTGACCCTTTTAGAATATTAGAAATTTTCAAAACAGAAGGTATTTTTAATGATTTGATGAATTGAATGCATGATTTAAAAAAAAATGAATAATTTAAACGGATTGTTGTAATAAATCTGGAGCAAGATTTGAAAAGGGTACATGAGTAGGAAACCAATTCACATGACCCGATGTGTTAACTGGTAGCTGGGTCGTGGTGCTATTGTTCCACACTTTGAACTTTATAAAAACAATCCTGGATATCGAAAATCACCAAAATAATTCTAACTGTCGGCCCATTGTTAACCTGTTTTTGTATTACTTCAGAAGTTAAGTATCTCACAAACTAAAAAAAAAAACTAATCAAAAAACTAAAATTTGCGAGAATTATTGTGTTAATTTTATATAGATATTCAGAGATCGGTCAAACCCGCAAAACTTTAAAATTTAAATCATAAAACTTCGTATTATTTTTTTTTCCACACTAGCAATTTTAAAATATCACTGAATTTATGAGACAAAAATTAAACCAGTTTAACGTCTTTTCCAAACTATGGTTACAAAACCCCAATTTTGTATAAAGATTTAATAGTCCTTATTTGATTAAAATGCATTAATAAACTTTTTGCAATGAAATTTAAACAATTTGCAATCGATTTTATTGTTTTTTTTTCAATAAAAAATAAAATTTTTGACGGAATTGTTTGCCTTCCGATTTTTTTGGAAAATTGTCAAGTGGTAGAGACAAAACTTGATATAAAGTTTGCATTGGCTAGTTTTGAAATTTTGAATTGTGAAAATTTTATGAAATAAAAATTTCCATTTTAAAAAAAGGAAAAAAATAAACTTTTTATATTCAATAAATGTATTGAAAATCTATTCAAAATTTTGAGTCGTTTGATACCCATATCGCAAAGCATGATAGTTTGAGTAATTTGAATAATACTGTATTTTGTAAAAATAAAGTGTTTTACACTGAAAACTTAATGAGAGTAAAAATCTCTTCAATAATTTGCTGAGTTGATTCTTCATTTGCTATTTTGAAAATTCTAGAATTGAAAAAATAGGGTATTTTGTGTTAAATTTAGATTTTTACCTTGAAAACATTTAGGATAATTATGAAAATTATATTTTTTTATTAAATGGGTAATTCTCCGCCACTCACACAGTAGTTGCCTCGACCCCTCTTAGATTTGCGTGAAACTTTATCCTAAGGGGTAACTTTTGTCTTTGATTACGAATCTGAAGTCCGTTTTTTTGACGACCCCTTTAATTTTTGAGCATGCGAAAAAAGAGGTGTTTTCAATTATTTTCAGCCTGAAACGGTGATGAGATATAAATTTGGTGCCAAAGGGATTTTATCTAAAATTGGACGCTCGATTTGATGGCATACTAAAAATTTCTAAAAAAAGTATTTTTCATCGATAAAAACACTTAAAAAGTTTTTTAAACTCTGCCATTTTCCGTTATTTAACTGTTAAAAAATATTGGAACATGTCATTTTAAGGGAAATTTAATGTGCCGTAAACTGAGGTGACTTTGATAGCACGGGGTGACATTGATAGAAATTTGATTTGCACAGAAAAAAAGTTGAATTTTGGAATGTTGAAAATGTGGTAGGTTGAATATTACCTCTTTTTTTGAGTTATATTACATAAAAAATGTGTAAAAATGTGAACCTGATGAATATTCATCAAAAACTGGTGAAAATTCATAATTTTCTGGAGTTTTTTACTTCCAATATAACAGTCACATTTTTGCATATATGTTCGATAATAAGCTATCCCTTAATGCTTACTTACTCAAAATTCTCAAAAATGGTTAATTTGACGGGCATTTGAAAAACCTATCAAAGTCACCCCGGGCTATCAAAGTCACTCCAGTTCACGGTACTTTTCGAATCTACATTGACACAGAAGGGTCATTTTTTCATTTAGAACAAAATATTTCATTTTAAAAATTTCGTGTTTTTTTTTCTAATATTGCAGGGTTATTTTTAAGTGTGTAATAATGTTCTACAAAGTCGTAGAGTAAAAAATTACAAAAAAAATTATATATACAGATAAGGGGTTTGCTTATAACCATCACGAGTTATCGCGATTTTACGAAAAAAAAGTTTTGAAGTTTTGAGGAAAAAGTTCGCAAATCGAAGAGGGGTCGAGGAAACTTTTCCTGATTTCGTGTGATTTGGTAGAGAATCATGCAAATGTAAATATTTTTCTGAAAGTTTTTGAGTACTTAACGATGATTTTATTGAACTTCGTTAAGGTTATTGTCAACAACCTTTTTGTAAACCGCTACATAATTTAATTGAGACATTTTTTCTCATTCCTTTTTTTGTAAAGTTGTTTTAAAGTCATTTATTGTATTTTTTTTTTTAAAGAACAACATAAGCAATCTTTTCCAGCTCAAAACTCACACCTACGTCTCTGACCATGCTCGTTGTCACGGCAAGTCCCCGCAAAGCCTAGAAGCAGTCCTGTACAAATGAAACATTTTTCATTGGGTATTACCAATTACTGCCAAGAAGAGTCGCGCGGACGCGTAATCCACCAGTAATAGAGGCCGTAGCCATGGTCTCTCTCGCCCATCTCCCCCCTCAAGGCACACGGTCCAATCGTCGTGTCTTCGATAACGACGGAAGTGTGCGCACTGAGCCTTAAATTGCCTCGCCTGTTTTACATATTTGCAATATTGAACGGTCCGGACGTGACCCGGCCCACCCTGCCACCTTGTCAGCAGCTCCAGGTCTTGGGAAGCTAGAGGCTACGCTGGACACGAGGGGAGTGGGGGACGTCAACTTTCAACCTTCAGAGATTAAGTCGAGGGCAAAGCTGTTGACACCCCGAATTCGAGAATGCGGATTGACCTCGGGGGTGAAGTTCTAGATTAAAAGAAGCTTTGCAAGAAAGCGATTTTTGATCGGAGTGTTTTTTTTTTAATCATTTTTGGGGAAATAGGATGTTACCGTTGATAACTGTTCGAATCTTTAAAGAAAGTTCACAATCTGAATAGTTAATTTGAAAGTAAAATTGCAAAAAAAAAACTAAACAAAAATATCTTTACTCCAACTGACAGAACAATATCAAGGACATTGACCTATCCAGGCCAACAGCCAAAGCTCTTTTCACTTTCCACCAAGGGTCACCAAAAAACAATTTGCGTCAAATGGTTAAATTTATCACTTTTCAAGACGAGACTTTTCCTGATTTCCAAAGGGGGCCCCCCTTGCTAACTCTCAGTCCACGACCGGTCCCGCCGGAAGTGCTGCCCTAAAAGGGAAACATAAACAAAGCTCCCAGCTTGCCCTAGCCCTCTTCAGACACATTGAAGAGTGCCTGCCTCGAACCCACACACTCACAATAGTACAAATCCCCACTTTGGTGTAAGGGACTTCCCCCCGCCACCACTCTTCCACTTCACTTGTCAGCTTGACATTACAGGAAAAGCAGAAGCTCAACGAGGGTGGAACAAAAGTAACAGACAGGAAATCTTCGCTTTGACCGTGGCAAATCTTTTAATTAATTCCTAATGTAATCCTACTTAAGATGGCGGGCCGAACGCGCGCTTCCTCTTGTCTTCGTTGGATGGGAGGAGGGGAGACAGCGCTGGACGTCGTTGTTTGGAGATTTTTATTTCCGGGTTTACACTCTCGCTGAGAGAGAGGGATTAAAGAGGAGAAAATGCTGGAGTGAAGCGATAGCTCTTTAAGAAGTTTGAGGGAAGCTTGTGTAAAGTTGTATAAATTAGATAATATTTTAGAAATTGAGAAAAAAAATCATTTTAATATAAAGTAACTTAATTAATAAATTACAGTAGATTATGCAACAAGTAGCAAAATGATGATAAAAAAAAAGAGTTTTGCAATGGGCTCCAAACAACATTATTTGCAACAACGAATCCACCATTTGAATATGATTTTTCTATGAAATAAACTTATTTAATGCATTATGTTGGCGTCCATAGGTAACGTCAATTTATGACCTAGTAATCTGTGATTATTGTCAACAAATTTTCAAGTTCTTTGACGACGTTACTAAGAGTTCAGTTTTAAAGCATTGTATCAGCACTCTTTTTAAAGCGAAAGTAGGACAAGACAGATTAGTAGTTTTACAACAAAATTGCAAAAAAATATTTTAAGATTGAAACTGGAGTTAAATCATACTTCGATAGACAAGATTGTTTACTGAAAAAATGAATGAAAACCCTTTTTGAATTAGAACAAATTAGATCTTCCATTTTCATGCTCATGGTAATAAAATTTAATGCATTTTTTTTTAAATATTTTATTTGATCTATCTAGTTTTGTTAATAATGTGAAATTTCTCGATTGTTATCACTTAAATTTATTAGCATATTTGAATCTTTGAAATTTTTCCTATATTTTAAAAAGCAGGTATGATGAATAATTTGAAAAAAAAACAATTGAGCATTTTAAATTTAATTTTCATATTTATTTTTGCTTTGCATCATTCCCATACTTACAGAGGATCTGAAAATATGATGAACTGAAAAATGATGATGGCTTCATATAATTAAAATAAAATTTCAGCTTCATGAATCCTAAGTCTTTTTTGCGATTCTGTGATAAAATCTTATGATTTGTGAATAAAATTTTATGGATACAATATTTTTTAATGCTTCAATCGTCTGAAAACAGGATAACTTTGGCCCATTTAGGTATTGGAAGCAAAATTGCAAAATAGTGTGACAAGTTACAATAAATCTCAGAAAAAATTAAAAATGCTCTTATAGAATATCGTTTAAAAAACTTAAAGACACCGTTTAGCGATGGATCAAAAATGGTCTCTTGGAATTAGCTGTCGAATAATAGTTTATCTTTCAAGCAAGAGAGTGAACCTTTTTTTTTAATTTTTGTTCAAAATTCCATATCATCATTTTTCAATAAGTAAAAGCTAAATTCCCGGGAAACGAAAAATTTTCAACAAATTTTCCAGAAAATCCCGGGAATTTCCGGGAAATTACAAATTTATCGAAAATGATTCTGATCCTGGTTTTGATTAGTATTTAATTTATTAATAAGCTTAATGCTCGTAAAAAAATCTTACAACTTCAAGACAATATATAAAATTAGTAATTTTACATGCTGTCTTTCAAATAGTACCAAACCAAAACATGGTCATCAATATTTTTTGTTGAGAAGTGATATTTGTTTATCAAAGTGTTTGGCTAGTGAGTAAAATGAATCCATGCTCCACAACCATAAAATTGTTTTGAAATTTGTCTCTGTGACCAGTTTGAGAGAATATGAAAAACATTGGCACATAAAGTTGAAATGTTTTTTTTTTGTTTTTAGCAAAGTACTTTTCCAGAACAAGTCTTATATACATGTTTTTCATATTGAATCTTCTTACAATCTTGGAAGCTCCAGTGCTTAATTAAAATTTAACTTTATATTAAATTTCTCCAAAACTTTTTAACAAATTCTTCTGGAAGCTTCAAAAATAATGTTATCTGAAATAAACCTTCACTTAAAATTTTCAGACTTACTGATCAGTTCAATATCAACAGTAAATTGAATTGAATAAAATCATAACAAGTGTTCTCACAAATTTTTTTCAAATTTTCAAAATTTTTGTGTCAAATAATTAAGAAAATGTGTACATCCACTTTAATTTCGGGAATTCTCGCGAAATTTTAAAAATTTCCCGAGAAACGGGAAATATTTTTTTTGGGAAACCCCAAAAATTCCCGAGTATTAAAAGTTTGTGAACTATAATTATGAAAACCGTCATAAAATTGAATTAAATAGATGATCGTTAAACGAAATTGAGTTTGAATTGGGAAATGAACTGCATTATTGGATTTAAATAATAGTTAAAAAAAATGAGTTTCTGCGTAACAAGTTTTAATTTAAAAGAAACAGAGCACATTATTATAAGAAAAAAAAATCAATTTGAAAAAAAAAATAGCTGACAGTCAAAAAAATTAAGCATCCAAGATTAAGCAACTCTGACTCTAAAATCGATTCCAGCTACCGACATCAAGGGGTGGCATTGGGTCTGGGCTGAGATTGGGTCATACAAAAATGCTGAAATTTGGATGACCCAATTTTACCACCCAGGCACAATGTCACCCCTGATGACGGTACGGATTATTTAGTGTCGCCAATCAATCAAAATATTTGGAAAGATGATTTTCCTTCAAAAATTTAAAATGACGAATGACCTCATTTCGGCACAAGTCACCTAAATTAATCAAACAACATGAACATCAAACGTCGAGTGAACAAATAGCTATCACTATGACATTACATACAACGTGAACCAATTAATATTTGTTAGAAAGAATTTACGTTTTTTTTAGTAACAGAACTTTATTCCTTAAAAGCTAGAACAGATACACTTACGACTTATGATGAGTTACACAGTAACTTAGCAAGTGGCATTGGAATCACGTATTACCTGAAAAGAAGTTAAAAATACATAAATTTAACAAATTTAAAACTATTATATTGTTGAGATAATATGAACAATTTTTCTGTTCAATTTGCATTTTGAATCTTTATTAAATAGACATAACTTATTTTTCTCAAAACAATAATTATTTTGTTTTCACTATCCAATAGTTTTAAAGTCTTTCAACGTTCAACAATTATATATTGAAACGACCGTTTGACCTACTCAACCTAGCCCTCCTCAAGGGTATCTTTTGGGCAAAACACTGAGGTTTCTTTTGAAAACACCATTGAAAACCAAAATTACCTACGTATAACAAGAACACTTCATCCCATTCAGCATCATGATCCAATTTTAGCAAAAACATGCTTTCGATAGAAAATACTTTAATTGAACCCATCGCACTGCCGAATGACCGATTCAAAGCTGACCGGCTTTCTTTCACTAAAAATAAACTGAACACCACCCCAAGAAGATTCAGTATCAACCGTCGAACTTTCCTCTCAGCTGCCCAACTGCTCTATCTGTCTGACTCTTTTCATTCGCTTTTTGCAAAATGAGAAAAGTAAATCAAAGCTTTCGGATAAAGTTTTTCCTTTTTTCCACTCTCTCTCTCTTGATCGGTTTACGAGCCGGGGCCTTCTCCTCGGAGGCAAAAAACAGATTTCCACCGACACTCGTCCACAAACAGAACTCCTCCCCTCCTCCCCCGAAACCATTCAGCTCGCACGAGCCAACTGTATCAGGTGTCTCCGTTTAATAGAAACACTCAACCAAAGCACCAGAGACAGCAGCTGTTGAGCTTCACTGGAAAGAACCCCCTCGAAGCGGCTTGGAAATCAAAGAGCTTCTCCGGGCCCTGAAAAGAAGCTGCTCCGATAAAAGTTGTTTGCTTACGGTTGCACTATTGCGAGAGAGAAATAGAAGGTTTCTTTGGAGCGATTTACTGCTTACCATACACAAAATGCAAATCGGTGACACACAGACTCACACAGGCACCCCAAAAACTTCCTTTCAGAGATTGTCCCCCTTTGAAGGCGAAGGAAAGTTGACCGTCTTCGACAAATCGAACCTTGGGAAAATGTGAAGTGGAGGAAAAGGAGGAAAAACACCAACCTTCTGTGCCCTTTTGAATGAAAACAACCATAATGTAGTGTACGGAACGACGCCCGATGGGAAATCGTAAATTTTTCCTTGAACAGCAAAAGATGCCCCCCCTGACGTTGGCACGGGAAAATGGAAATCTTTGAAATGGACTGTGGTACAGAACAATAGACAGTTTCAGCGAAAGTCTTAGCGTCTCAATGTATTTTTTTTTTTCAAATCTCAACGTCTTGATGTATAAATTTTTCAAATCAACTTTTTGTTAGCGTCTCAGCGTTTCAGAAACAATGTTTCTTTACGTCTCAACGTCTAAACGTATCAATGTATCAAATTTTCAAATAAACTTCTTTTTAGCGTCTCAACGTCTCAATGTTTCAATTTTTAATCAACTTCTTTTTAGTGTCTCTGCTTTTCAAAAACGATGGTTAGTCTGAACCCTAAGCCTGATTTTTCTGTTACATTGGAATTCCATATAAACTGTAACTGTAACTGCAGGCACCGGGTCCTGACTTTTAACGTCTCAAAGTATCAACGGCTCAACGTCCTAATGTCTCAATGTAATATATTTTCAAATAAACTTCTTTTAAGAGTCTCAGCGTTTCAGAAACGAGGTTTCTTAACGTCTCAACGTATCAATGTCTCAACACTCAATGTATCAATTTTTCAAATCAACTTCTTTTTAGCGTCTCAGCGTTTCAAAAATGATTTTTCTTAGCATCTCAGCGTTTCAAAAACGATGTTTGTTAACGTCTCAATGTCTAAACGTATCAAGTTATCAATTTTTCAAATAAACTTCTTGTTAGCGTCTCAGCGTTTTAAAAACGATGTTTCTTAACGTATCAACGTCTAAACGTCGCAATGTATCAATCTTTCAAATTAACTTCTTTTTAGCGTCTCAGCGTCTCAATATATCAATTTTCAATCAACTTGTTTTAAGCGTCTCTGCTTTTCAAAAACGATGTTTCTTAACGTCTCAAAGTATCAACGTCTCAACGTCCTAATGTCTCAGTGTAATACTTTTTCAAATCAATTTCTTTTTAGCGTCTCTGCGTTTCAGAAACGAGGTTTCTTAACGTCTCAGCGTATCAATGTCTCAACACTCAATGTATCCATTTTTAGATCGAATACTTTTTAGCGTCTCAGCGTTTCAAAAAATTATGTTTCTCGGCGTCTCACTGACTCTACGTATCAAAGTCTCAATGTACCAATTATTGAAATCATCTTCTTTTTAGCGTATCAGTGTTTCAAATACAATGTTTCTTAGCGTCTCAACGTCACAACGTCCCAATGTATATTTTTTTCAAATCAACTTCTTATTAGCGCCTCCGCGTTTCAAAAATGATGTTTCTTAACGTCTTAACGACTCAATTTTTAAAATCAACTTTTTTTGCGTCTCAGCGTTTCAAAAACGATGTTTCTTAACGTCTTAACGTCACAACGTCTCAACGTCTGAACGTCTCAACACCTCAACGTCACAACGTCTCAACATCGCAACGTCTTAACATCTCAAAGTCTCAAATTCAAACGTCTCAAATCAACGTCGCAATGTATCAACGCCTCAACGTCTCAGCGTCTTAACATCTCTACGTTTCAACATTTCAACATCTCATCTTTTTTTAGCGTCTCACATAATATAAGTCGCTCAGAGTCTCAACGTCTCAACGTCTCAATGTCTCAATGTCTTTACGTTTCAACGTCTCAACGTCTCAACTTCTCAACATCCCAACTTCTCAACGTCTCATCGTCTCAGCGTCTTATCGTCTCAAAATCTCAACGTCTCAGCGTCTTATTGTCTCATCGTCGCAACATTTTAACATCTGAATGTCTCAATTTCTTAAGGTGATTTCATTTGAGCTTCTCAAATCATAAAAGTCGCTCAGAGTCTCAACGTCCCATCGTCTCAACGTCTCAATGTCTCAAAATCTCAACATCTCAACGTCTCAGCGTCTCAACATCTCAATGACTCAACGTCTCAACATATCAACGTCTAAATGTCTCAACATCTCAACGTCTCAAGATCTTAACGTCTGAATGTCTCAACGTCTCAAAATGACTTCTTTTTAGCATCTCAAATCATAAATGTCGCTTTGTCTCAGAGTCTTATTGACTAGACGTCTCTTCATCTCTACGTCTTAGCATCTCAACGTCTCACATCTCAGCGTCATAACGTCTCAACATCTCAAAATCTCAACGTTTCAATTTCACAACGTCTCAACGTCTAAACGTCTCAACGTCTCAGGGTCTTAACGTTTGTGAGACTAAACGACTCAACGTGACATCTTTTTAGCGTCTTAAATCATAAAAGTAGCTTTGTCTCAAGTCTTAATGTCTCAACGTCACAATGTATCAACAACTCAACATGTCAACGAGCGTCTTAAATAATTTAAAGTCTCAACGTCTTAACGTCTCAACGTCTTAATGTCTCAACGTCTCAAAATCTCAACGTCTCTACGTCTCAACGCCTCTGCTTCTCAACATGACAACGTCTATTCGTCTAATATATCTCATCACCTCAACATCTCAGCGTCCCAGCGTTTGATTCTCTTAACGTCTCACTATTAACGTGTGAGCGTCTCATGTCTAACTCAACATCTTAACAGCTTTTCATCTCAGAAGCTCAAGGTCTTCAGAATGAGCATTTCTCTCAGATTTCGGTCATTCGATTTTTTTTTGTATTTTTTAATCCAACTGAAACTTTTTTGGTGCCTTCGATATGCCCAAAGAAGCCATTTTGCCTATTGTCGATATCTCAGCAACTAATGGTCCGATTTACAATGTTAAAATATGAAACATTCGTGAAATTTTCTGATCTTTTCGAAAAAAAAATTTAAATCAAGACTTACATTTCAAAAGGACCAAACATTCAATAATACAACCTTTTAAAATGACCATTAGTTGCTGAGATATCGTAATTAGAAAATGGTGGGTTGTTGTGGTGAGACTTATAAAACATCAATTTTCTTGTTTTTAAAAACTTGCATGACAATATCTCAGCAACTAAGGCTCGTATCAACAAAGTTCAAAAAACAAAATATAGAGAATTTTCTCAACTTTTCAAAAATATTTTTTCAAAGGTAGGCAAACATGTGCACTAAATTTAAAAAATTAAAAAACTGCGACTTTTTTCAAAAATGTCACCTAAAAATGGCTTTAACTTGAAAACGGTGTGCTTTATGAAAATTTCACTACCGTACTTTTTGATTGCAAATATGATTTTACATCGAAAAATGAAAATGAAAAATTCTTGCGACTAATAATTCGATTTTTTTTTAAATCAGTCTTGATTAAAAAATTCATAACTCAAAGATTTTTTGCACAACCAGGAAATTTGTGAAAAGTTGGCATTTGATGTCCTCTTAAACATATAAAAAAAATAGTGTTTATTTGCAAATCAAGTTTTAGTGACAAAAAGTTAAATAAAAAATCACCAAAAATTTTTTTACCATGTATCATTTTTTTCAGTGTGGTCCATATCCATACCTACAACTTTGCCGAAGACACCAAATCGATCAAAAAATTCCTTGAAAAGATACAGATTTTTGAATTTTCATACATCATTTTGCCAAATTTGTAAGGAAAAAATTATATGGACAAACTAATAATGCAAAATGGCTTCTTTGGGCATACCGAAGGCACCAAAAAAAATACAAACATTAAAATTCTAAAAAAGTGCCGATTTCGTAGAGAATTGCTCCAATACAGTGTTCAAACGTTGTAAATTGTTATTCTCAGTCAGCATTCTCTACACCTGAATGTCTAAGCGTCTCAAGAACTCAACCTGTTAACGAACCAAATTCTCAGCGTCTCAATGTAATTTTCTTTAAATTTCCAACTTTCAGTGCAGGGATCAATTTCTATTCATACCATGCACCTGAGGTTATGTCTAAATCTGTCCCTTTTTCCCCCAATCCCAAGCCTACGATGCAGCAGTGACATCTTCAGGGGAAAAAAAAGAACGGAAAGGGAACAAGGTGACACCCACTTTGTACTGTGAGCTTCGATATCGAAATACACACACATGCATGCATATTTTGGTATTGAATTTCGTAGTTTAGTTGCCATATTTCGGCAGATGTTATTGTTATTGAGCAAAAGGGTATCGGGGCGGAAAATTTATTCAGAAAACAATATTGTGTTTCGAGGGAGGAAGGCATTTTTGTTATAACAAAAAAAAAACAATATTGAGTTTGGTTTTGTAATGCTGGCAGAAATTGTAATACACATTGTTTTCCTCTTACCTGAAGAAACGAGAAAATTGTCCAATATTAGATTCAATCCGATCAATCGAGTGCATGTTTAGACGAAGAATCAACTCTCAGCAAACACGAGCGCCACTTTGAAGAGCAATCACAGCCCCAAGGCAAACCGAGCTTTTCCCAGCCAATTGCGACTGAATCACGACCCAACATTTGCGGAAAATAGCCAGGTTTCCCCACGAAACATCCAACAACCACACCGCAAGGGTGACAAAAGAAGCTTTGGAATTTACTCTGTCAAAGGGAAGCCCACCCCAAAAAAAATGGAAAAGCACCCTTGAAGTGGAAATTCGTTTGCCCCCAATCCACCTTCGCTAAGCTGGCGACGCCCACTTCCGGATTTTCATCGCCTTTTCCCACACGATCTCCTCTCGAGACGCAAAACTGTTTCGATTCTGGGGATGTTTCGGTAAAAGGAGGATCCTTTGCGTTTGAAATACTGAAAGGTTCTGACTTCTTTAAATCTTTGGTGTGTCTCGAGTTCTGGGAAGTAACAAATGTTGCTGAAATTTTATTTAATTCATTTAAAATTAATGTCAGCAAATATTTAAATTGATTTTATACAAATTCCATAAATGGCAAAATTCCGAAAAAATAAATTTAAAATCACTCATCAATTCAACTGCTCGGGACGGGCAAAAAAGCAAATAAACCAACCAAATCGAGTGAATTTTCCAACAATTTATGTGTGGCAACCGTTCACCTGGATGGAGAACCCGGAGAGGGATTTGCCCCGCTCCGGAGAGGGGTGGTGGATTCTGTTTATGGCTGTTGGTGGCAAGATAACATGTACCCACGTGGTTCTCCCTTCGGTACACACATACGCTCACAGTTAAGGGACAGCGCAAACATTTTCCCTCCACTCCCCTCAGGTAAATATAGCAAACAGCTGGGTAACATGGCAGCTGCAGGATTCAATCAGATTTTTTTTTTTTCCGAGAAAAAATGGTTTGCATTTCAAGTGAGGTGAGGGTTTTTTTTTTTATTGTGCCGAAGCCTGATGGGAGGCACTTGTGGACGATTGTGCGAGGTATTGGCGTATTTTTATTGGGGACACACAATTGGTTCGGAGAAGCAAAAGTATGTTAGGGAAATCGTGCGTGGTTGATATTTCTCGGAATGTGCGTAACGTTGAAGATGGAATCCAAATAAAGCTGTTTTCGTTTAATCAAATGCAAATTATTCAGTTGATGAACGTCAAATTTTCAGCTAAAGTTTCTAACCTAACCTAACCTAACCTAACCTAACCTAACCTAACCTAACCTAACCTAACCTAACCTAACCTAACCTAACCTAACCTAACCTAACCTAACCTAACCTAACCTAACCTAACCTAACCTAACCTAACCTAACCTAACCTAACCTAACCTAACCTAACCTAACCTAACCTAACCTAACCTAACCTAACCTAACCTAACCTAACCTAACCTAACCTAACCTAACCTAACCTAACCTAACCTAACCTAACCTAACCTAACCTAACCTAACCTAACCTAACCTAACCTAACCTAACCTAACCTAACCTAACCTAACCTAACCTAACCTAACCTAACCTAACCTAACCTAACCTAACCTAACCTAACCTAACCTAACCTAACCTAACCTAACCTAACCTAACCTAACCTAACCTAACCTAACCTAACCTAACCTAACCTAACCTAACCTAACCTAACCTAACCTAACCTAACCTAACCTAACCTAACCTAACCTAACCTAACCTAACCTAACCTAACCTAACCTAACCTAACCTAACCTAACCTAACCTAACCTAACCTAACCTAACCTAACCTAACCTAACCTAACCTAACCTAACCTAACCTAACCTAACCTAACAGTTCGCTCTTGGACTTCGGAGAGTAAAGTCACGTTTCTCGAAGAGTGCGCGTACAAGCAGATTATTGGTGGTGCACACAGGGTGTTACCCATCTATCTCTTTCTAACAAAGCGGAATTAAACCAACGGAAAGATCAAAATGGAGACTCGAAAGAACACGCTGAAGATCCTGTTTGCGACCGGTGCCAAGGTGCCGTCCTACCTCGAAGTCTTGAAATTCATGTCGACCGGTGTAAAGATACCAGCCACTGACGTACATTCGGTGTACAAAGATGAAAACGACCAGAAATTCTACATCAAGTTTATGGACGAGAACAGCTACAACAGGTTCTGCAACTCGGTAGAGGATCAGTATTGGTTCCGGTTCGATGACGGGTCAAGGTCACCGGTGCAACTGGAGTTGGCCAGCAGGCAGTTCAAATACATCCGGCTTTTCAACCTGCCACCGGAGACGGAGGAAAAGGAAATCGCTATGGCGCTGAGTAAGTTCGGGAAGATTCGGCAACACGTACGGGAGAAGTATCCTCAAGACCTGGGCTACCACGTGTTCAGCGGCATCCGTGGCGTTTACATGGAGGTCGAGAAAGAAATACCAGCCAACATGTACATCGCCCATTTCCGAGCAAGGGTGTATTATGACGGATTGAAAAATCGTTGCTTCTTCTGCAAAGCTGAAGGGCACATGAAGGTCGAATGCCCTAAGCTGGCCAGTCTCAGGGTCAACGCTGAAACTGGTGGTCAGCGTTCGTACAGTAGCGTAACAGCAAATTTGGCGATCGCAAACAGCAGTACGATCGAGCCAGACAACACGCTCACCATGACAACGCTTCCGCTTACATCACCACCAGCACGACCCAAGATGCCAATGCAGCCGCAAGAGGGAGATGGCGCAAGCTCAGCGAAGACCAGTACACCAGCAAACAATCCATTTGTAACACTAACACCAGCGGAAGTTCCGATGGAGACGCCAGTACCACGACCAGAGGAGACGACGAACAACCAGGCGTCGGCGGCGACGACGACGGAGACGCCGAATAAGCCGGTGGATGCGACGGCGACGGTAGCGACGCCGAAGGAGACTTCGGCTGCTGAAGCAGAACGATCGGGACACGATGGGATGATGATCGACGGCGAGCAGTTGATGGTGGACGAAGCCATCAAGGGGACAGCGGAAGGGGAGGGAAAACTGGAGCTGAAAAAGCGACCGATAGAAACGAGTTTGTCGCTCGGCAGCAATGATTCGGATCTAGGGCAAGGTAAGGGAAGCAAGAGTAAGAAAACGTGGCGCTCAGGGCCAAGGTAAGGGCAAGGGGAAGGGAAGGGGGAAGTGAGGAGGGCTAAATGTTGAATATCTTTTCACACTCGACTTATTTCTTCCTTTGATGGACATCTATGAGTCCAGCCATGAATACGTTCAAGAAGTGTTCTTTGCGTTTGATTACGTTTGACATGATAGTCTTGATATTCATGCACTCTACTAAGATTAATCCATCCTTCTAATGCCTTTTATTCGAAAATTTGCGACCGTTAACCTAAACGCTATTAGCAGTAAACTAAAATTGTCTTTGTTTAAAGATTTCGTTTGGAATAACGACCTCGATTTTGTATTTGTTCAAGAAGTTGCTGTTGAAAATTTTAATTTTTTATCTTCCCACACTGCACTTGTTAACATAAGTGTAGATGGAAAAGGAACTGGAATTTTAGTTCGAAAAAATATTGACTATTCAAACGTCATTATGAATAGCAATGGCAGGATAACATCTGCAGAAATTGATGGAATAAATTTTATTAATATCTATGCACACTCGGGATCCAAATTTAAGAAAGAAAGAGATAAGCTGTTCACAGAAGATATTTTAATTCATTTATCAGAAACTAAAGAAAATGTATTGCTGGGAGATTTCAATTGCATAATTGACAAAAACGATTCAAACAGTACCATAAAAAATGTGAGTAACGGGCTTAAAAATATGACTTCATCGTTAACTTTGATTGATATTGAATTAAATCACAATAAAAATAGAATATTTACTTTTGTTCGAGGAAACTCAAAATCTAGGTTAGATCGCATCTATGCTTCAAAAGAATTTGCAGAAAATGTAAGATCTGTAGAAACTATTGCTGTTGCTTTTTCGGATCACCACAGCGTAGTTTTGAAACTTGAAATTGGTCATCAATTTATGAATTTTTATGGACGTGGATACTGGAAAATTAATTCTTTTTTACTAAATGACCCAGATATAATAGACAAATTTAAAAAAAAGTATACTGAATTGAAACTGAGAAACTCTTATTCAAATTTAAATTTTTGGTGGAATACCGTTTTTAAAAGTAATGCAAAATCTTTTTTTAAAAAAGAAAATTTTCTTTCAAATCAGCAGTCGGCACGAGAGAAAAGTTTCTACTATAATTGTTTGAATGAAATAGTACAGAAGCATAGCATAGCATAGCATAGCATAACGGGTCTGCACCACGCTGTAGGGGGTGCCACAATGGTCAATTCAATATTCTTAGACAATTTGATTGCTGCCCGGTACAACCAAGAATATCTAAGAACGTAAATTTCCACACTGTGCTCCAAGGCTACGCCCATACAGTCCCGTGGGGATTTGGGAGGGGATGTTTTTGTTGTTCACTAGTGGCAAAAGTGCAGGGAACCCATGCGACTTTTAAAAGTGAACGGAATATTTTTGGGAGGTTTGGAATGGGGGTTAGGGGAATTTCATCGGGCCGATGAAAATGGTTGAGTGCGTAATGTATTTAATGATTTGAATGTTTGTAAGTGTAAATGTGAGTCTGTAGTGTATTATCTAATAAGCATATAGTTTTGTAATAATGATAAATAAAAAATATAATAAATATAGTAAATAAAATAAATATAATAAATTTAATAAATACAATCAAGATGATTCCAGGAAGCTATAAAAAAACAGTTATTTAAAATATAAATGCTCCAGATGGTTCCCATGCTGTTTTAGAAAGTTACGTTAATTTAAGCAGTTTGATCATATATGGTATGAGGAGATGGTATATTACAGGAAAGGAATAGGATAAGGAATAATATGAACATTTAAATAAAACATATAGTGAGTAGACAAATTTACATGTAGACATTTGATTTAAAATAATTCCAGGAAGCTGTAAAAAATGAAAATAATTTCAAAAGTAATACTCCAGATAGAAACACAAATAAAACAACAAAGACACAAGAATCCTAAAACGCGGCTTCGCACCTTCCACATAATTCGACATGAGCACGATCACGAATACAGCACAAAAAGAACGCCACAAAAATCCATCTTCCCGGCGCTGCTGCTCACACGATAATGACCCGCAATAATATTCATTAGCACAATGACCCCCCTCACCGCATGCATGATATGAACACGATCACGAATACAGCACAAAAAGAACGCCACAAAAATCCATCTTCTCGGCGCTGCTGCTCACACGACACTGACGCGCAATAATATTCATTAGCACAATGACCCCCCTCACCGCATGCATGATATGAACACGATCACGAATACAGCACAAAAAGAACGCCACAAAAATCCATCTTCCCGGCGCTGCTGCTCACACGATAATGACCCGCAATAATATTCATTAGCACAATGACCCCCCTCACCGCATGCATGATATGAACACGATCACGAATACAGCACAAAAAGAACGCCACAAAAATCCATCTTCCCGGCGCTGCTGCTCACACGACACTGACGCGCAATAATATTCATTAGCACAATGACCCCCCTCACCGCATGCATGATATGAACACGATCACGAATACAGCACAAAAAGAACGCCACAAAAATCCATCTTCCCGGCGCTGTTGCTCACACAATAATGACGCGCAATAATATTCATTAGCACAATGACCCCCCTCACCGCATGCATGATATGAACACGATCACGAATACAGCACAAAAAGAACGCCACAAAAATCCATCTTCTCGGCGCTGCTGCTCACACGACACTGACGCGCAATAATATTCATTAGCACAATGACCCCCCTCACCGCATGCATGATATGAACACGATCACGAATACAGCACAAAAAGAACGCCACAAAAATCCATCTTCCCGGCGCTGTTGCTCACACAATAATGACGCGCAATAATATTCATTAGCACAATGACCCCCCTCACCGCATGCATGATATGAACACGATCACGAATACAGCACAAAAAGAACGCCACAAAAATCCATCTTCTCGGCGCTGCTGCTCACACGACACTGACGCGCAATAATATTCATTAGCACAATGACCCCCCTCACCGCATGCATGATATGAACACGATCACGAATACAGCACAAAAAGAACGCCACAAAAATCCATCTTCCCGGCGCTGTTGCTCACACAATAATGACGCGCAATAATATTCATTAGCACAATGACCCCCCTCACCGCATGCATGATATGAACACGATCACGAATACAGCACAAAAAGAACGCCACAAAAATCCATCTTCCCGGCGCTGCTGCTCATACGACACTGACGCGCAATAATATTCATTAGCACAATGACCCCCCTCACCGCATGCATGATATGAACACGATCACGAATACAGCACAAAAAGAACGCCACAAAAATCCATCTTCTCGGCGCTGCTGCTCACACGACACTCTTGAATGAAATAGTACAGAAGCAAGAACAAAATATCGATTGTTCAAATGAATTATCGATAGTGAAATCCAAATTAGTGGATCTCGAACAACGGCGTTTGAGTAAAATTAAATTCAAATTAAAAGCGGAAACATTACATGCCGATGAAAAACTATCACTGTTTCAAGTTACATCTTTTATTAACCGTTCTTCAACATCCAATCTGATTAAACTTAGAATTAATGATGAGATAACATCTGATATTAAAAAATTGAAGAATGAAATTTATCACCACTACTCTCAAAAGTTTCAAAATCAGCACGTTAACAACACTGATGCAGAAACGGTTCTAGGATATTTAAATAAAAAACTAGAAATCAATGACAAAATCCATCTAAAGAGACCAATAGAAATTTATGAAATTGAAAATGCTTTAAAAAATGCTTCTAGCAGAAGTTCACCAGGACCAGATGGCCTAAGTTACGAATTTTATTCCATTTTTTTTGATGTTGTGAAAGATGACCTTTTAAATTTATTTAACGGTTATTTAGTTAATGAGGAATATCCACCTGCGTTGTTTACAGCGGGGTGATAACTCTCATCCCTAAAGTAGGAGATAAATATGATTTACAAAACAAACGTCCTATTAGTATGCTGAACACTGATTACAAATTGTTCACTAAAATATTGTGGAACCGGATACAACCCATGATGAAAAACGTTTTGGGTGCGGAACAAGCAGCTTGTGTAGAAGATAATTCCTGCATTACAAATTTACGTTTATTGAGAAATATTTTAGTAAAAGCGAATAAGTCAAAAAAGTTTAAAGGAGCAATTTTAAGTCTTGATCTTGAAAAAGCGTTTGATCGCGTAGATCATGATTTCCTTTGGAAGGTGTTGAAGAAAATTGATTTTCCTGATGAATTCATTAATTGTCTGAAAAAACTCTACAAAAATGCAACCTCAACCGTTTTGTTCAATGGTTTTTTGACGGAGCCGTTCCAAATTTTAAGCTCAGTGAGGCAAGGGTGTCCTCTTAGTATGGCGCTTTTTGCTTTTTATATAGAACCGCTTATTAGAATGATTGATCAGAATATTAATGGTGTGTTAATTGATAACAGATTTCTTAAAGTAGTAGCATATGCAGATGACATCAACATTTTTATTAAAAATGATAGCGAGTTTGATATTATACTGCAACTTGTTCATTATTACAGTTTGTATTCAAAGATTAAACTTAACTTGTTCAAATCACAGTTTTTAAGATTCAACAGTTGCATGATTGGCCCTCAACAAATTAAAGAAGTAGATGAATTAAAAATTTTAGGAGTACATTTTTCACAAAGTTTTGATAAAACGATCGATCAAAATTATAACGGAATTATAAAATTAATTAATATCAGCTTATTACAACAATATTCTAGAAGATTGAATTTATTCCAGAAAGTGTATGTGCTAAACACATACAGTATGTAAAAAAAGTATTTACACCCCTTGGGCACTATGCACATTTTGTGATGAAACATGTAAAAAATTTAAAGTTTGACAGGAACCTAGTACTACGTTTTGTTCAGAAACTCATGCCAAACATTTTGCTAAAAGCTCATGAAAAGATGATTTCTATAAAAGTTATATAACAAATACTATTACGAAAATAAAAAGGTGCAAAAGTTTGTACACCTTTCGAAAATTAACATAAATAATGTTATTTGTTGACAAATCACCATAAATCCAGTCTCCCAACTCCAAATAGGCATCCTTGACTGATTAAAAATAATTTGGATTGAATATAAAGTTTACTAACTACTTAGTATAAAAGTTTATATAACTCTGGAAATTCTATATAAAACTTATCTAAACTTAATTTTGCAAACTTTTAATTCAACTAAATGTCAATATATTACCATAGAATTGCTAAATAAACATTTTGGAGTGGGTATAACACCGTTTTGGGGTATTTGTATCGATAGAATAGATTTTTCGTTGGAATTTCGTACCAACCCGGAATTACGTCGTCGGAAAATCCGCCGGCATCTGAACCGGTCCTCAATTCACAAGTCAACCTATGTGGCATCAGAAAGGGCATAAAATTTGCGATCTTTTGATACCCATACATCCAGGTTTTCTATAAAACCCACGTTTTTAAATACCTAAGCAAAAACGTTGTTATGGTTTCGTTTGAGCAATCTGCCAAAAATGTATGGAATTTCGTAATTTTTGTTCTCGTGGATCAAACTTACTTTTTGCCCAGGTATTTAAAAACGTAGGTTTTATAGAAAACCTAGATGTATGGGTATCAAAAGATCGCAAATTTTATGCCCTTTCCGATTCCACATAGGTTGACTTGTGAATCGTGGACCGGTTCGGATGCCGGCGGATTTTCCTACGACGTAATTCCGGTTGGTACGAAATTCCAACGAAAAATCTATTCTATCGATACAAATACCCCAAAACGGTGTTATACCCACTCCAAAATGTTTATTTAGCAATTCTATGGTAATATATTGACATTTAGTTGAATTAAAAGTTTGCAAAATTAAGTTTAGATAAGTTTTATATAGAATTTCCAGAGTTATATAAACTTTTATACTAAGTAGTTAGTAAACTTTATATTCAATCCAAATTATTTTTTAATCAGTCAAGGATGCCTATTTGGAGTTGGGAGACTGGATTTATGGTGATTTGTCAACAAATAACATTATTTATGTTAATTTTTCGAAAGGTGTACAAACTTTTTTGCACCTTTTTATTTTCGTAATAGTATCTTTTCATGAGCTTTTTGTAGCAAAATGTTTGGCATGAGTTTCTGAACAAAACGTAGTACTAGGTTCCTGTCAAACTTTAAATTTTTTACATGTTTCATCACAAAATGTGCATAGTGCCCAAGGGGTGTAAATACTTTTTTTACATACTGTACATTTTATCCAAACTATGGTATGTAGCGCAGGTATTTCCTCCTGATAATAAACATTTGGCTTCTTTGCGGTCCATATGTGGGAAGTTTTTATGGAAAGGACATTTTTACAAAGTTGAAAGAAATGAATTATATTTACCGGTTTTGAAAGGAGGCATTGCTCTTTTAGACGTAGAATGTAAAACAAAATCACTTTTATTAAAAACATATTATTTGGTAAGTCAGATGAACTTGATACGTTCATGATAAACCAATTAGTTAACAAAAATTTAACGCGAAATACAAGAGAGTGGCTTCAAGAAGCGGATGTTCTGAAAAATGAAAATCATTTGAACACTAGTAAGAAATTATATGATTATTTTATTGAAAGTAAGAAGATTGAAATTAAAAAGCAAAAAGAAAATCCCCACTTGCAGTGGAATACACTTTTTGAAAATACCAACAAGAACTTCTTGTCAACTACAGCGAAAGCTTATTTATTTATGGCCTCACGAGATATAATTCCATGCAACTCAAAATTATTTCGTCATGGAGTAAAGGGAGCAGAATCACCTTTTTGCGAATTGTGTGGTGCCCAGGATACTGTAGAACACAGGTTTAAAGACTGTGTACATTCAAAAATAATTTGGACTTGGTTAAATAATATAGTAATTAACAAATTAAAATTGAAAGTTAAAGATGCAGAAGAGGTTTTGTGGTGTGATTTCAATGATCAAAATGTAAAATTGAAAGCAGCGTTGTGGTTAACTGTTGAAAGTTTAGCGTATTGTTTGCAGACGTTTGGCGAAGGAACGTTGGATGAGTTGAAAAGTAGGTTGTGTGAATCGCGGTGGAATAGTAGAGAAATTTTCAAAAAGCACTTCAAACATTTTTTGAATGTATTCTAGGTAGTAGTGTAAAATAACAAGTTGTTGAGTGTGGGGAGATATTTTTGAGTCTGTTTGAGCCACAGTAGGATAGTAGAGAATAGATAGTCATGTTATTGTAAAATGTATTTTCATTGCTGCCAATAAAAAGTTACTTCAATATTGAAAAAAAAAAAAAAACACTGTGCATTGGTAAACAAAGTCCATTTTACATTGGTATTCGACCTACTTATGAAATATTAATATCAAAAACGCTCGAGATTGTTCATCTACACGTCCATCAAGTGCCCCAAACTAAAAATAATTGAAATTTTGTCTCATTTTCGAGAAAAACGAAAATTAGTGTGAGAGGTCACAGTGGCTCTTACGGCTTTTTGAAAACTCACCCGAGATATGAACTGGCGGGATGGAAGCACGTGGCAGCACCCCAACAACAAGTTTAACTATTAATAAAAAAAGAAAGAGATTTTGTAATTTAACTGGCAATAATGGAGAAATGAGCAAATTTCTCCGAAAATTCATCGATTTTTGTTTGTAATTCTCTTTATAAAAATCATTTGAAGTTGATTAGCAGGTATATTTTGGCATTTAAAAAACGGAAATTTATTTTAATCCACTTCACAGAAAAAAAAATAAATGTAAATAACCTAACCTAACCTAACCCCTAACCTAACCTAAAAAAAAAAAAAAAAAAAAAAAAAAAAAAAAAAAAAAACCTAACCTAACCTAACCTAACCTAACCTAACCTAACCTAACCTAACCTAACCTAACCTAACCTAACCTAACCTAACCTAACCTAACCTAACCTAACCTAACCTAACCTAACCTAACCTAACCTAACCTAACCTTTGCAACTGTTTAAAGGTACACATCAAGCACGATTATTTCTGATTTTTCTATAATATTTGAAATCCATTTTGATTTGATTTTTTTTTGTTTTATCAGGAGAGCAATTCTTTACGAAATTGTTCTTTTTTTAATTTGAATTTTTGTATTTTTTAATCCGGCTGAAACTATTTTCGTGCCTTAGATATGCACAAAGAAGCCATTTTGCATCATTAGTTTGTCCATATAATTTTCCATACAAATTTGGCAGCTGTCCATACAAAAATGATATAAGGAAATTAAAAAATCTGTATCTTTTGCAGAATTTTTGATGATCAATTTGGAGTCTTCGGCAAAGTTGTAGGTATGGATAAGGACTACACTGAATAAAATGATACACGGTAAAACAAATTTGGTGATATTTAAATTCAGTTTTTGTCACTAAAACTTGATTAGCAAAAAAACACTATTTTTATTTTTTGTTATTTTCTGATATGTTTTAGGGGACATCAAATGCCAATTTTTCAGAAATTTCCAGAATGGGCAAAAAATCTTTGACCGAATTATGAATTTTTGCATCAATACTGTTTTTTTTAATCAAAATATTGATCACAAATAAAATTCGCTTCATTTTTCGATGAAAAACAAATTTGCAATCAAAAAGTACTTTAGTGAAATTTTGATAAAGTGCACCGTTTTCAAGTTATAGCCATTTTAAGGTAACTTTTTTGAAAATAGCCGCAGTTATTAATTTTTTCAAAATTAGTGCCCATGTTTGCCTACTTTCGAACAAAATATTTTTTAAATAGCTAAGAAAATTCTATATATTTTGCTTTTTTAACCTAACTCACCCAAACAACCCACCATTTTCTAGTGTCGATATCACAGCAACTAAATGTCAGATTTTCAATGTTAAAATTTGAAACATTCGTGAAATTTTCCGCTCTGCTCGAAAACATTATTTTCATTTTTTTAAATCAAGACTAACATTTCAAAAAGGCCAAACATTCAATACACAGCAAATAAAGTAGTAATCCAGCTGCGTGTAAAAGGCCTGGGTGTAAAATAAATTTTGCATTATTTTATGAATTTCTGTGTAATATTACACCTTGAAATATGTAGCCCATCAGTATGGGAAACCTACTTGACCGAAATGTCAAGCTCACATATGCGATGATCCTTACCATTTTTCATCGGTCTGATGGCCGAGCGGGCTAAGGCGCCAGTCTTAACTGTTGGTGCTGGGTTTGAGTCCCGTCGGTTGCAACTTTTTTTTTGTGTTTGCAAAAATTGTACATACAGTGTGTAATATATGTGATGTGCATGCTTTTGCATGCGATTTTACCATAGGATTTTTTGCTGTGTAAAAATATGTAATTAATGTAACACCCTTTTGAAATATTAGTCTTGATTAAAAAAAAAAAAATCTAAATATTGTTTTCGGAAAGATCGGAAAATTTCACGAATGAAAAATCATAACTCAATCAACCATTTTTTGCACATTCTGGAAATTTCTGAAAAGTTGGTATTTAATATCCCCTAAAACATATCAGAAAAAAAATGTAAAATATTGTTTTTTAGCAAATCAAGTATTAGTGACAAAAAGTGAATCTAAAAATCACCATTTTTTTACCGTATATCATCCCAAAATTTGGTTGAATTTGTTTGCCGGAGTCCCGAGTTATAATTACAAATGTTTACAGTAGTCGGGCATTTTCGTGTGTCAAACGCGTTCTGAGCTGAAATCCCTTTGGCCAGTTGTCGCACTTACAAATATTTTCAGGGTGTGTCATGATAGCACGACAATATTATATCTTCTTTCATATCAAGTGTGACAACAATGCACAGAGTTTTTTCGGTTTTTATTGAATATCTAAGGACTGAAATTGAGTTTTTGGGATCTGTTAAGGTCAACAGGTGAGACACTGAGAGCTGCACAAAATGGCCAAAATTTGACGTGCGTCAAGATAGCACGACAACGACGAATTACTAAGCCACAAAAGCAAGTCATCACATTTGATTTTCATGTACACATTACATTGTACACATAGCACAAGAGCAACATTACTCTGTTACCAGGTGGAAATGACAAGCTTTAGCCCACCTGCTGTGGCCATGATTTCACATTTTAGTCGACAGCGAAAACCCACAGCGAAGAAAGGAACCTTAATTTTACCGGAAGTACCAGCTGACTACCTCCGCTCTCTGTGCTTGGAAAAGCGAATGAGTCTAAATGATTTGGCATTTTCCGCAACCTCCTCCTCCCTCACCTTTAGCGCAACGTTTGTCAAAGCGATCTGCAAGTCATCAGTTTTGATAATTTCTCCGTGCCCAATTAGAAGAAGAAGGCGAACTCCACCCTGGCCATCATGGCCGGAACTACCTTGCGCTGGAAAAAGCTCCTAACCTCCACTTCCGGAAAACCCGAGGAAGCAAAACTCGTTATGATAGTTGATTTTTCCTCCCCCCTTTTCATGTCACTCTAACCTCAAACTGCGTTCGCCCTGGTTTCCACTGTGGGCAGGTAAAATGGGCAAAATCAAATTACGACGACGGAGTGAACCTTTTTTTTCCCCGTTGCTTCTAGCTTTCCTCCTGCGGGAAGTAATCCAAAACATGTCTCTCTGCCTGGTGGTTGGTGGTCTTTATTTGTGGGTAATAGGGTGGAAAAGAGCGGTGTTTTTTTCTCTTCGGAAAGTGGGTGAGAAGTAATGAGGGGTGGATACTTGGGAGAGGGAAAAAGTGGGAAGTGATCTTTTTTGGGCAGGCTGTCAAAAAAAGCTGAAAACTGCAATCAGAAGACAAGAAGACAAGAAGACAAGAAGACAAGAAGACAAGAAGACAAGAAGACAAGAAGACAAGAAGACAAGAAGACAAGAAGACAAGAAGACAAGAAGACAAGAAGACAAGAAGACAAGAAGACAAGAAGACAAGAAGACAAGAAGACAAGAAGATAAGAAGACAAGAAGACAAGAAGACAAGAAGACAAGAAGACAAGAAGACAAGAAGACAAGAAGAAAAGAAGACAAGAAGACAAGAAGACAAGAAGACAAGAAGACAAGAAGACAAGAAGACAAGAAGACAAGAAGACAAGAAGACAAGAAGACAAGAAGACAAGAAGACAAGAAGACAAGAAGACAAGAAGACAAGAAGACAAGAAGACAAGAAGACAAGAAGACAAGAAGACAAGAAGACAAGAAGACAAGAAGACAAGAAGACAAGAAGACAAGAAGACAAGAAGACAAGAAGACAAGAAGACAAGAAGACAAGAAGACAAGAAGACAAGAAGACAAGAAGACAAGAAGACAAGAAGACAAGAAGACAAGAAGACAAGAAGACAAGAAGACAAGAAGACAAGAAGACAAGAAGACAAGAAGACAAGAAGACAAGAAGACAAGAAGACAAGAAGACAAGAAGACAAGAAGACAAGAAGACAAGAAGATAAGAAGACAAGAAGATAAGAAGACAAGAAGACAAGAAGACAAGAAGACAAGAAGACAAGAAGACAAGAAGACAAGAAGATAAGAAGACAAGAAGACAAGAAGAAAAGAAGACAAGAAGACAAGAAGACAAGAAGACAAGAAGACAAGAAGACAAGAAGACAAGAAGACAAGAAGACAAGAAGATAAGAAGACAAGAAGACAAGAAGACAAGAAGACAAGAAGACAAGAAGACAAGAAGAAAAGAAGACAAGAAGACAAGAAGACAAGAAGACAAGAAGACAAGAAGACAAGAAGACAAGAAGACAAGAAGACAAGAAGACAAGAAGACAAGAAGACAAGAAGACAAGAAGACAAGAAGACAAGAAGACAAGAAGACAAGAAGACAAGAAGACAAGAAGACAAGAAGACAAGAAGACAAGAAGACAAGAAGACAAGAAGACAAAAAAGACAACAAGAATGTTGTTCTGTTGTTCTATTTTTCTCTCCTCAGTGACTTCATTAAGCCAACATTAGATCACACTACCCTCAGCTCAAAAAGCCAGAATCATCGTCGCTGATGATGGCGATCATCATCGTTAGGAACGGTTTCTTCTGCGAATTCCTTGACTTTCCTACCTTTAACGAGAGGACTCGACTGTCGATGAATGAGAGCAAAATTTGCTACACAACCGTCGTCGTCGTCGGTAATGAGGCAGAGTCCTCTTCCACGGATGGGAACCGAACCGCCACGTTCCGGTCATTTGGCAATTCGTATCGGGAAGTGGTTTTTCTTTTCCGTGATGATGATGATGGTGGTGAAGCGTCCTTCGTGGGTTCGTGGAGAAAATTAAGTTTCAATTATTCAGCGTATTTGGCTGCCCGGAATGAACTGATGAATTAACTCGAGCTGGAGTTTTCTTCTTTTTTTCTTGTGACTTAGTTTTTGTGTGACCAATTGATGAGAAAATAACTGTATTTTGAATGAAGAGGAAAAACTATCTGGTTGAGCAATTTTCCGTTAGCAATTATCATTCAATTTGATGGAGTTTCAAGTTGTTTGCTCTATCTAATGAAGAATGACTTTGCATGGAGACAGAGTTGGAAACTTTCACTTCAACAGTTTAAATTGCTGGAAGATTATTGAAAAGTCAAACTATGATCATTAATTTTATTTGTCTTTCCTCTCAAATCCACGTTTCCCCAATAATCTCACGCACTTAGCTGGTTTTGTTTATACATCCAACCAAACCAGATTCTCCACGTGCTGATCATCCCCAGCCCACAAAACAAAATCACAATAACAAACCAAACCGGCACGTGCGCACCCTCCTGTGAGGCTCGTCGCGCCTTTTCTTTCGTGATTCGGGAAGTTAATCCTTTTCCACCGCAGTTTTCCTCCCCCCACGACATTATTTTTCTTCCAATGGTTTTCTTCAGGGGTGGAGCGGTGGTGGCAGCCCGGGCTGGAAAAACAAATACCGCACATCAATCTGTGCCCGGTGCGTGACATCGTGCCCGGAACGATACTTTGCGGGTGCTTTAGGACTGCGGCGAGTTGAATGCGCTCTCATATCCTGGATGAGATTCAGTATGGATTCAACTAATATGAGCGTTTCTCATCAATGACAACTTCAAATTATTTAAAAAAAACTCTTTTTTCCTTTAACACTATTCAGAATACGTTTTGTTCAAAATGATTATTCATTTATTGAAAAGAAAAAAAAACTATAATGTGAGCTCGTTTCCAATTTTAATAAGTCTAAATTGTATTGAAAAAGAAAAATTAAGCCGTCGCAAATATTTAAAAAATATATCCCTTAACTCTGAACAAAGTCGAGGAGGGGCCAAAAAATACACAAGAATAAATATTCAAATAACACACCAGCTTTTGACTGAAAACAAGTGTTTTAAAATGCATTTTACACCAGTTCAGTTTTTTACAATAAAATATTTTAAAAAAAACATGCTAAACAGGATTATCAACGCAGGCAAATATGTTTCATTAGTGTTAAATTTATTAGACTTTTAATACCGTTGAATTTTTGAAGTTTTTTTTTTATTTCCCCCTCTCTTTTTTCGAGCCCATTTTGAAAGGGGTGGCGAAAAATATTCGCAACGGCTATATTTTTGAAACCACTACAATATTGAAGTTAAAGGTTAGGTTTTCTTCTATATTATCACCAGGGGTGCATGGAGCGCGAACAAGAGCTGATTCAGCGACAATCATGGGTTGTAACAATCTGCGATCGTAACAACCTCTGACTGAAAGTTTATTTTTTATCTCGAGAGAGAAAACCCTCATGACTCTCTCGAGTCGTCTCTTGTAACAACCCGCGACTCAACTTTTGCTGTCGCACAGAGAGCGCTACCGATTGCTTTTCCTAGCAATCACTGAAGGTGGAACCCAGTGAGCGCCGGGGTGGTCTTATCGGCGCGAATTTCCTCATTGGTTACTGTGATTTGCGCGCACGTGTTTTCTTTTTGCTTGCTTACGCAATGCAATTCTAGCAAGAGTTTTAATGTTTCTTTAAAAAGCTTCTTTAAGAAATTGGTTTGCTTGTTTACTGGACATATAAAAAAACCTCACGATTTTTATGCAATATTCTTGAAAAAGGCGAGAAAAGATAACTTTTTAAACAGCACCAAGGAACGGATTCAGTGTACAGGGTGTATTTTATAGCACATGTTAGCCTTCCGGAAGCCTACAAGCCTCGTGGCTCGTGGTCATGACCACTTATAGTACCAATGGCTAGCATCTTGTATTTTGATACAGACTTTCACACCCGGGTCACCTAAGTGTGAAAGTATGGTTCGGGGAGATGAAGCCGAATTCCTGCGCTTTAATTCGAACCAGCGATAGTTAGTCCAGTATATTCGGATATAAGTCGGCTCTTTTACGACAATCTGTGGTGTGATTTGAAATACAGAGTACCGTCATCAGGGGTGACATTGGGTCTGGGGGGTGAGATTGGGTCAAACAAATTTCAGCATTTTTGTATTACCCAATCTCACCCCCCCAGACCCAATGTCACCCCAGATGACGGTATCAAAAAAGTGTCCGTGCAGCCCTCTCCTTTGAAGATGCATATTGGTCCTATTTAATAGTTTCTTCACAAATTTCATGGCATGGTACAGTATGTATTTCACCAAAAACAACTTATTGCTTTAAAGATTTCCAAAACGATCTTTAAAAATCCCCTTCCCAAATATTTGAACCCTAACATTGTTGTTAAATTAGAGGCATTTAAACTATTCTCAGTATCGTACATATCAATTTATCAAAAATACGAAGTTCAAAGTTGTGACCATTTGATGCAAATCTACACTCAAAGTTAAAATCACTCTTTGTACTAAAACAGATATAAAAATATTTAAAAAAAAACTGATTTTCAGAATAAACCCAAATTATCTAAATACGCTAAACTTTAAAAAAAATATTTATGATTGTTTCCAGATTATTGTAATTATTTTTTTTTTCAAAAATTGTATTTAAATACGTTATTTAATCCCCCTTAAGGTGGTTGGTGCCTTCCTCACATTCAAGTTGTATTTTAGGTTTTATTTACAAATTATTTAAGATTTTTTTTTTGAATAGGCCAAATACTATCAAAAACAAACATTAACTAAACAAGATAAATGCTAATTAACATTCCAACGCCCAAGGCTTCAAAAAATTTGGAACGGTAACTTCAACTCAATGGTTCTCGGGCATAACTCAACCAATCAAGATGATTCTTCTTTCCAGTGATTTGTTAGGATGTCTTGATGATTCTAGAACTTTGCAGAACTTAATTTGATCAAATCTGTATATTTTGCGATCAAAAACATTGTTCCAACTTTTTTTTTTTCGAATGTGAAAAAAATTCGCCAACAATTTCGCGGAGGCAGTCGTTTTAAAAAAGGTGGAACGATGTTTTCGGTTGCAGAAATTACAGATTTGTTCAAATCAAGTTCTGCAAAATTTTAGGATCATCTAGACATTCTTACAAATCACTGGAAACAAGAATTGTTCCGATTGGTTGAGTAAAGCCCGAGAACCAGCGAGTTGAAGTTACCGTTCCACCTTTTCTGGGAGGCTTGGGCGTCGGCGTCAGTTGGGCATGCGTTGGGCGTTCCAGTGTTAAAAAACTAAAAAAAGGAAACAAGAAAAACATAAAACAAGTGAAGTAATGTTTTTCGTAGAACAAAAGTTGCTCAAAATAACCTCTTTCAAAAAAAAAAATGCAGTAGAGGGTTAAGGGGATTGACTTTCAGGTGAATGGTTTAATGTGGTATATTGGTCAAGAATGAGGTAATAATACAGCAAACTGTATACGGGACCATCCACAAATCCACAAACCACGTTGACACTTTAGGAGGGGTTGGCGATTGCCCACGCTCCATACAAAAAAGATTTTATTTGTATGGAAATTGTCTACGATGGTCCCTACAGTATACAGTATCTTATAAGAATGAAACGAATCATTTACTTCCTGATTCCTTACATTTGTCCCGCAATTTCTAAATGAAAAAAGTTTTTCAAATCATAACTACTTTTTACGAAGAGATGTAATTGAGAAGGAATACTCATATTTCCCTAAAATATGTCGAAACTTGACATTAATGCCAATCGTTTGAGAACTAGAAATACAGGGTTAGGGTTAAATAAAACTGAAATGTTATAGCATTATGGATTTCAATTTGTTTTTGGAATATTTTCCAACAGGTAAGGTTTTACTCAACATTATTATTTTTAAAACATGTACTGGGGTAGGCCACACAAAGTCCATGCACTATTTTGGAAAAAAAGTTTTTTCAATAGTGATTAGAAAAATAGTTACGTTAAAAATTCTTAGTTTAAATTCCGGGGTGACTTTGATAGTCAGAGTTTTTCTTGTTTAAATCATATTTAGGATGTTTAAACATTATTTGTACGTTGAATGTACCATTACTGAAGTTGCTGATATTGTTTTTAAGAAAAAAAATCAATGTTTATATTTAGTTAACAAAGTTTATAAGCTTTTTAACAAAATAAATATAAATTTTAGTTAAAATTGTTAAAAAGTCGGAATTTTGCCTGAAATTTGCAAAAAAAACTAGTTTTGTTTATAAAATTATCGATTTATATTGCATTTTATACTGAATTCGAAGCACTAATCGCAAGTTTTCACATTTTACATGAAATTTGTTCAACTGAAATTGCCTATAAATTTGAAGTTTTTTTTTAATTGTGTTTCAAAAACACATATTATTTATTATTTACAAACTTATTTTATTCATTGAGAAAATCTTAACACTTTGAGAAGTTTAAAATAATGAGTTTCATCACCATTTTCTTAATTATTAGTTTACTAACTTTTTAAACTTTTCAAAATTTCATGAAAAGTTCTTTTTAAGGTTCTTTGAACACTTTTCTACCACGGTCAGAATGATTCTAAACAATTTTGTACGTATTTTAATTGTATTATTCATTTTGCGGAAAAATCGCAAACCTATCAAAGTCACCCCGGCTATCAAAGTCACCCCGTTTTACGGTACAAAAAAAAACACGTTGCTCTTTTGTTGGGAGGTAATTCTTGTCGAAAGCGCTTCACCACATAACGCATTTTTATGCAGTTAACAGCTTGTGCAACTTTGTTCAACCTTTACTTCAAATTTAACTGCATTAACACACAAACACGAACACGTTCTTTGAGCTGAAACAAACGGAAACGCATTCAACGTGCCCATGCAGTTTTAATGAGTTTAACACACTCCAGAAATAAGTAATCGATTAAATTCATTTATTATAATCGTTCACATTTAAACTAATCGTTCTAGAAAACATTAAATATTAAATACAATTATTCTCAATAAAACCTTATAATCGTGGTCCTGCCCTTAAACACCAAAATCGTCTCTTGTAACAATCATGGATTGTTACAAGTCGCGATTTTTGGAAATCGCTCTCCGCTCGCGATTCAAGATTCGTTGCGGTCCCAAATAAACAAACCCCTTGACGACGCGAATCGGGTGAGATCCACCCAGTGGATGATTGTGAACGATCGCTTTGGTGTGAGTTCCTTCTTGGTTACACAGCGGGACTAGCAACGCGTTGTTTTTGTTGAGAGCAGTGGCGCTTACTGTGTGTGTATATCTTCACTCATTGATCGCGCGAAACGATTTTTTAGCGACCCTGATTATCACAAATGATATTTTTCTAATGATATCTAGCTTACTTTTTGAAAATATCTGGCATATTTTTAAAGAACCTTAGTCGATAGTCATCTGGAGGAATCGGGACTACAGTCTTAAAAGAAACGTAGTTTTATGAGCAGTTCAATCCTTTGAATTTGCAAACAAATAAACAAAGTTGAAAAAAGGATAAATTTTGATGGTTAAAAAAAAACGAAGGTTCAATATAAGTGTTAAATTATGAGATATTTGTGATATATCCGGAAATGTAAATTACAAATTCAATACAAATCATACTGATCGCAGCAGAGAAGAATTCAAGCAAAAAGAACTTTGAAAAGATAAAAAATAATTAACTATAATTACGAAAATGTGATTAAAAATGAATGGACAATTATTTAATTGGATGAGTTTTTAAAGGGATTTAGATAAATTTAGAGGGATTTAATATGTCAAAACAATCAAAAAGGAATGTGAGCAATGAGAACTTTCACCAAACCCCTATTTTTGAATTTAGATAAATTTATTCCAATATTCGATTTGATGAAAATCTGATTACTGTACATTTGGCGTTCAACAAGACTCTAATGTTGATTGCTTTTAATTACTTTCTTTGACATTTCTATGCTGGTTTACAATAATATTTAAATTTGAAGGGCTACAGAATGTAAAATTGAAAAAAAAATATTTTCAGGCTAATAAATTCTATATAAAGATTGATTTATATAAACATAAACGATACCTTAATCACAAAAAACAATACCTGTGTTTAATCCAGAATCAATGTTTAAATCAGTATTAATGATTAAATTAAGTTGACTACACTGAACTATTTGTTATCTTCCTATTGAATTATAGTTCTATCACAAAATCATTATTTAAACCTTTGATGAAATATTGTGAACAAAACAACACTTCAAAATATAAAGCAATTACAAAACCAGGTTGAAGGATAAAAAACATGCTCAAAAAATCAAATGTTAAACTTATTCTTCAACATGTGTCCAAATTACCCCACAAAAGGTGTTCATATTACCCCACAAGGTATGTCCATTTTACCCCACAAGGCATGTCCAAATTACCCCACAAGGCATGTCCAAATTACCCCATAGGGGTGTTCATATTACCCCCACACAAAAATGTGGGGGTAATTTGGACACCTTTTAATTTTTACGATAAAAATGGGTTTTTCATCAAAATTTATCGAAATGAATGACATTTTTCCATCAAATATGGTCTCTATTATCCTCTGGTGTCATCCACATTACTTTAAAATATCCATACAGCCCGTGACAGAGCAATTTCCTTAGGGTGTCCAAATTACCCCACACTCCCCTAATCGATTAATTCACTGTTATGATTTCAGTAGAAAAGCACATTTAACCTGATAATGTTCATGCAAAATACATTAATTTTAGCTTAAGGGTGCACAGCAACGAAGGAAGTTGTTGTCTTATTATTCCAAAATTGTCTAACTTACGGACCCAATCCTGCAACAACGGGTTCGTTAAATTAGTCAAACTTTGTTGTAAATTACTTTGTGGACAGTACTTTAGGGAATGAATGAAAAATCATATCGATAGTTCCCGTAGTTTTGAAGATACTAAAATGTCTGTAACAAAAATTAGGGTGCAAAAGCTCTGGTTGATGTGCACCGTTAAATTTCCGTAGTAACAGTTCAATAGGGCGAATCTGCGTTTGTAAACAAGCAATCTATCACTTTTGCTCAAGTGACAGTTCACGTAAAGTAAGAGGGGGATAGACTGCTTGTTTACAACGCAGATTCGCCCTATTGAACTGTTACTACGGATTTGTCCTAAACCCATTCTCTTCCAACAAAAAAAATCACTTCCACTGAGACCAAGTCGATGTCGCTTGCCGGTTGACTATTGATGTTATCGATTTTGGTGTTTTGCGTATTGTTGTTGTCAACAAATAAGTGGGGCCTACGTCAGGACAACCACGAGCTCAGCATACTAATGAGCAAGTGTGGAATGCTGAACAAGGGTTGAGATTTGCTTTTGCTAAAGTTAACATAACGCTTTCAATGGTTTGATATTTTAGTTCTTTTTTAAAGAGACACTTTAAACTGAATTTTACTGTGACAATCGAATCACATTTTTCCATCCATTAATTCCAAAAAAAGACACAAATCATGTTCACATAATTAACTCTGTCAATGTTAATAACAATTAGTCACTTTAATTACCTGTGCTTTATTTTTTCAAAATAATTCCATAGCAACCAAATATTTGCTTTGCCCTGTTTGCGGTTGTCCAGTGCAAGCACCGACAAACATAATTAAATCACATTAACAACCCAAACAAGTTATGAGCAACTGTTTACCCCGCAGAATGCGCAGCCATTTTTTCGTAAAAAATTAATCCATCCTCAAGAGCAGTTGGTAGTGATGGGGGAAAGCTCCCCCGCCTCCATCAGGTGTCAATATCATTCCATCAGACACCGCAAAAGCCGCCAATTTTCTACGGCAGGATTTTCGAAAGCTTTCAACTTTTGCTGCTGCTGCCACTGACAGCAAATCCGCACACCGAGAGTGCTCTTTGGTTCGAAAATTCGACGGAAAATTGGAAAACCTGATTTGATCCTGCACATGTACAGTTCGTCTGTCGGTGGCAGCCAAGTGAGCCTTTCTCTATCATATCCTGGCTGCCTAGCGTAGAATCTCAAGGGGAGAGGAAGCTTTTCAGTGCGCTCACTGACCTTGAAATTTATGCATGGAAATACCGGTCTGCCACACCTACGGTTGTCGAGAAGAAGTCAGGAATCAAATGCACAACGCACACACAAATCCACCCATACACACATACAGGCATTAGAAGTTGAAATGTTAATGCGAAATCAATCTGGACGTGAGTACTGGATGTGGCGTGCTTAGAGATGGCGTGTCAGGAAGAAAGCTTATAGACATAGACTAGGAAAGGTAAAATTTGAACCTATGAGTTTTTTAATCACTTTTTATTATTCGGTTTTGTTTTGTGTCAAAACTTCAATCGTTTTTTTTTTATAACTTACCCTATTCGTCCTTCACAGATTTTTACCTCAATCATACACTAAAAAGGTAGAAAGGAAACCAAAACAAAAACCAAAACCAAAAACAAACCCAAAACCAAAACCAAATCAACATCAACATCAACATCAACATCAACATCAACATCAACATCAACATCAACATCAACATCAACATCAACATCAACATCAACATCAACATCAACATCAACATCAACATCAACATCAACATCAACATCAACATCAACATCAACATCAACATCAACATCAACATCAACATCAACATCAACATCAACATCAACATCAACATCAACATCAACATCAACATCAACATCAACATCAACATCAACATCAACATCAACATCAACATCAACATCAACATCAACATCAACATCAACATCAACATCAACATCAACATCAACATCAACATCAACATCAACATCAACATCAACATCAACATCAACATCAACATCAACATCAACATCAACATCAACATCAACATCAACATCAACATCAACATCAACAGCAACAGCAACAGCAACAGCAACAGCAACAGCAACAGCAACAGCAACAGCAACAGCAACAGCAACAGCAACAGCAACAGCAACAGCAACAGCAACAGCAACAGCAACAGCAACAGCAACAGCAACAGCAACAGCAACAGCAACAGCAACAGCAACAGCAACAGCAACAGCAACAGCAACAGCAACAGCAACAGCAACAGCAACAGCAACAGCAACAGCAACAGCAACAGCAACAGCAACAGCAACAGCAACAGCAACAGCAACAGCAACAGCAACAGCAACAGCAACAGCAACAGCAACAGCAACAGCAACAGCAACAGCAACAGCAACAGCAACAGCAACAGCAACAGCAACAGCAACAGCAACAGCAACAGCAACAGCAACAGCAACAGCAACAGCAACAGCAACAGCAACAGCAACAGCAACAGCAACAGCAACAGCAACAGCAACAGCAACAGCAACAGCAACAGCAACAGCAACAGCAACAGCAACAGCAACAGCAACAGCAACAGCAACAGCAACAGCAACAGCAACATCAACATCAACATCAACATCAACATCAACATCAACATCAACATCAACATCAACATCAACATCAACATCAACATCAACATCAACATCAACATCAACATCAACAGCAACATCAACATCAACAGCAACATCAACAGCAACATCAACATCAACATCAACAGCAACAGCAACATCAACAGCAACAGCAACAGCAACAGCAACAGCAACAGCAACAGCAACAGCAACAGCAACAGCAACAGCAACAGCAACAGCAACAGCAACAGCAACATCAACATCAACATCAACATCAACAGCAACAGCAACAGCAACAGCAACAGCAACAGCAACAGCAACAGCAAATTTAAATTTGGTTACTAGATAATTAATCAAAAAAGTGATTCATTTGTCTGTGACACACACAACATGGTAACATCAAAACCCACCGAAAAACCGGGAAAAATGTTCTTAAAAGCGCTTAATCAGAAGGGAGACTACAACGCACCTCCTCTCCCTCTCTCCACTCTTTTGGACTGGGAGAAAAAACGCCACCGTTTTGCACGTGTTTCCGTTTCCAAATCAGGGAAAAATAAGCGCAAAGCCGTCATGGCGGCGTCATGAATAGTTAAGAGTTGGTTTTGCTTGCTTGGGCGTTGTTTGCATGGAAATTGTTATTTAGCGCTTTGCGGACTTGCAGAGGAGTGTGAGAACGAAGGAAATACAATTCGAAGCAAGCAACAACAAAAAAAAAATACAAATGCTGGTAAAGAAGGAAAACGGATGCAAAAAAGGGGAAGGAAAAACGCGTCGGCCGGAAAACGCAAACATATTTCATCGTATGAATTCTTAATTGAACACGCGTCCAGCCCGCGAAAAGCGCGCGCCTTTTCCATGCCAATTGCTGCGTCGACAACGCCATTGAAGGAACTGAGTTGTGTTGGTTGGAGGAGGAAAACACAAGGCACTACATTTATAATTTGTATCATTTATCAAATTTTGTGTGACATTCAATATTTTCTTAAAAATAACGGTTCAATTGCTAATATCAATCAAGTGAAAAGATTTTTTTTTATACTTTTACAAGCCTTACCCGAAAAACTTCGTCTCTTCCTTTTTTCGATTGTTGACGTTTTTTGATTTTTGCTTATTCAGCCTCCTGTGATCAAAATTTGATTTTACGTAACTTTTCCCATACAATCTGCAGATTTTCCGGAATCGGTTCCAGAGTGGCCAAAGTTGTAACTTTTTGGCGTAAGAACCTTCCTTGGACTTATACGAACCCAACGCAACAAAGAGCACCTCGATCCGACGTTCCGTGTTGAACTGATTCGCGTTCGAACAAAACCGTCGAAATTTTTTATATATATAGATAGATGAAGGCACCAATTAGTGTGCAAAATTGGAAATCAGAACCATCAACCAAATCTCCATGCTCAATCAAAAATTATGCCGTTAAAATTCGCTTTTCGTAACCGACTAGTAATGGGCTGGCTTCCATCACTTTCGTCCAGCCTATAATCCTCCGAAGAAAAATTTAAGAGCCCTCATTAGGACACCTCCCCCACTTTCCCTCACAAAAAGCAGCCCATTTTAAGGACCCAAATCAGTGTGCGCCCGATGTTCACTTGATGTAAATTGCCCTGGCCCTGCCGTCACCACATGCCAGCATGAAATGGCTGATTTTCCACTTGGTCAAGCGCCACCACGTGGTCTCTCCTTGATAATGCCACCATAATCGACGGACCATCATCACCGTCAAGAGTGTGCGCTGGGAAACCCATGTCCTTGATGTCCTTTTTCACAAGGCAGCGCGAGGGAGGGTGGGGGACTGGCAAAAAAGATGCGGACATCCGAGAATGAGAAATGGTCATTATCGGGGCAGGGAGATCGGCGCGGGTGCCTTTTGAAAGTTTTTTTTCCGGAATGTTCTCGCGTGGGGGGATTAGGGTGACCAGGCGATTAAAACGAACTTTTTTGTAAAAATGATTGTATTTGACCAATTTTTAGAGTTTTCTCAGCACTTGTCCACCGTTTAATGCCAAACCGTTGCAAATGACTAGGTTTAGGGTCCTATACAATGCTGGTCACCACATCATAAAACAGATTTTTTTGGAAATTGTATCCGAATACATCATTGGAAATATTGTTACAAAGGAACTGTAATCAGGGGAAACGTTGATATCCATGATGTCTTTAGGGCAGGCCTGCCCAACCTTTTTAGCTCAATTTTCCCATTTTTGATCGTCAAAATTACAATTGCTAATTTTTTCATGATTTATTAATTTATTTACTAGTAACTTTGACAAAAGTTTGAAACAATATTTGTATATGCCGTTTTTATCTACATTTTACAAATGTTTCACTTAAAACTTACATAAACGACCTGCAAAAATATTTTTTCAAACTTTTGTCAAAGTTATGTTCACTAGTCATCTGAGAACCGATTCCATCGAATAAATCATGAAAAAATGGGCAATTGTAATTTAAATTTTAAAATATTTCGAAGGTTGGTTGGCTCTAATTAGGAGAATGTTCATAAGCTTTTTTTCTATTAACAGATTAGTAAAACATCCAAATAACCTGTTTCAAGTGATATTGAAACTGAATTCAACATTATCTTCAAATTCAAACAAATGTCTTAATAAGGCTGATATGTTTTGAAGTTTATTCCCTTTGACTTTGGCCAACGTTGAGACAAAATACAAGCTATTTGGAAATTTGTTTTTTTTTTGCAAACAAATTTTTTACCTTACTCTCTACATCAAATCTTTTCAAAACAAATAAATTTAAGCCGGTTCAGCCATGCACAACAAAGATTATCAACGCATGAAAATGCATTAAAAGTAGTGTTTAGTTAATTGCTTGTCTGTTTCCCATGAAATTAAGTTTTTTTTTAATTAAAATATATTTTTTGTCCCATGATTTCTCGAGACAACATTGGATAATATAGATTATGTCAAAGTTGAAATTGTTAACTTATTACACCCCAAATTAATATGGATTTTATATGGTAATAAATTCAGCTATACAAACATTTAATTATGATTTTGACAAATCAAACAAAAGCATACTTACGTATGGGCCATTTGATGTAAAAGGTTCAATTCAAAAACTTTCAATCAGATTTTTTTAGAAACACAGCTAGTATCAAATCACCCCGGAATTGAAATAAACAATGTTCAACGCAACATTTTTTAAAGTACTTTTTAAATAAATAAAAACCTTTTAAATACACAATGACATAATGAGGCCTAACCCTGTAGTTTTATTAAAAACATTTATCTTGAAAAATACCTTTTAATTAAATATTATATTAATATTTTGTCAATGTTGCTCTGGTTTCCATAACTTGATCATTGAAATGTTGATGATATTGTAAACCAATGATATGTTAATAATATTTTCGTGAATAAATAAAGCTGAAAATTTGAAAAAAAAAAGTTTCCGGATATATTATTGAAAACAAATTTATTCATCAGCACGGTTCATTGTGACATTAAAAGTGTAAGGGAGGCAGTTTTTACAAGGGCACAAAACACTTCCTGAAAAAAAATCCGATTTTGTTCCATAAAAAATAGAAAAAAAAAACAAACTTTTATTGCTCACGTAATAATTAAAAATAGAAAGGACTTATTTTTAATAACATATTTTTTTTTAATTAACTAATGGAAAAAAATATCTTTTTTTAACTGGTCTACAGTTATATAAATATATTGTTTAAAGCCTTAAACTGTCCGTTTGATTTAAATTCAATAATATAGAAATTAGCCATCTATTTTAAATACTTTTTAAACGGAAAATTTGACTTTCTGATTATTTTTGGAACAAAACATTAAAGAGGGAGGGGGAGTCAAAAACTTCAAATAAAATTTACACAAGCTTTAGTTACAATATCACACAATAAATATAAAAAAAACAACAGAACCGATAATGATTGCTGGTTGTGAAATATGTAGATCATACACCATTGAACTTTTTTAAAGTATAAAGATCACATTAAAGAAGTAAAATGTGGTTTCAAGTTTAGTTTTTTTTAGTTACATCGCAATAAAAATATAAAAAAATTAAAGGCAGGAAAGAGATTAAAAAAATTAACTGCTAACAATATTGAAGAACATTGTAATTCTGAAAAAAAAACATATTAAAAATATAAAAAAACACAATTTATAATCTAAACGAAAAAATTACACTTCTGATTTATTGCCAATTTGAAAAGTACATTCAATTATACGGAAAATAACTATATTATTATATTTTTTTGTGTTTATTTTCGATTAAAAATAAGTTCGATCGGAATTTTGAGCAATTAAAATTTCATATAAAAGCATTTTTGACATTAAATAGGTACCACAATCATAACCATTTCAGGCTCAATGGATTGAAAATTATCTCTTTTTTTATCTAATCTAATCTAATCTAATCAGACCCTAGCGCAGCCAATCTTTCGAAGGGATCCTGGAGAGTGCCTTAGGTTAGATGACGCCTAGCACTCTTCTTGTCATTTATTAACGTTTGTAGTGCACCATTGCATTAGAATGCATTAAACCTCACAAGTGTTAAAGCGGCCAGGCCTACTGCGTAAAGCCGTATCGCAGAGACATGATTCGTTTGAAGTGGGTTGAGTTTGAGCACTGAAAGTTCGAACAACAACACAATTCTGAATCAACAGGGGAGGAAGAAGCGTGGGGACACACCACCATACGCTCCGTGATTTGGTTGTATTCGTTGGGAGCACCATGCTAAGAAGGTATGGTACTCCGGGACCCTCTGGGATGGGACATTGTATTTCCACGAATGCCCTGGACACTATTTGCCGTGGTTATAGCGCCACAACACGCTCTCTGTAACAGTATTCCTAATTCCAGTCCACGCTCACGAAGTCGTCATGGCCTAGTGGTTAGCATTTTTGCTTACCAATCCAAAGGACGGAGGATCGAACCCCGCCTCGAGCGACTTTGATATTTCGTTCATGTTCATCATTTCAAATTTATGTGCTCTTAACTTTCTCGTTGGGAGCAGATGGGAATCGAACCCAGAACCATTCGCTTACAAAGCGAACACCGTAACCAGTCAGCCACGGCCGCTCCGGATTGAAAATTATCTCTATTTTTAAGATCAAAATTTAAAGGGGTCGTACCGCCCCTCCGTTACGAAATATCAAAAAATGGACCTCGGATTCGTGATCAGGAACCAAAGCTACTCCTTAGGACAAAGTTTCACGCAAATCGAAGAGGGGTCGGGGCAACTGCTGTGTGAGTTGGCGGAGAACAACCCAAATTACAATTCGTCACCGTCGTACAAACTTGTCGTAAGTGCATTTTGGGCCAAATTGAGTTAAGAACGCCATTTTGTGCAGCTCACAATGCCTCACCTTTTGACCTTCACAGATCCCCGAAAGGCGATTTCAATCCTGAGATATTCAATAAAAACCGAAAAAACTCCGTGCATTGTTGTCGCTCTTCATAAGAAAGAAGTTCCAATCTTGTCGTGCTATCTTGTCACTCCCTGAAAATTTATGTAAGTGCAACAACTGGCCAAAGGGATTTCAGGTCAGAACGCGTTTGACGCACGTACAAGCTAGACTACCGTAAACATTTGTAATTATAACTCGGGACTCCAGCAACCAACTTCAACTAAACTTTGGGACAATGCACAGTCAATCAAACAAACGTGTTTGTTATTGTTTACATTGCGTGCTCTAGTTTTTGTTTATTTAAGGTCAAACATTAAAACGCGTTTTTCTCGGAACGCCGAAATGGCGGGTGCGACAAGATAGCACGACGACGTCGAATTATTCCCGAATCCCATCACAACTCCAGAAATACTGGACACCCTACCGGCCACCGCCTCTAGAGTGGTCCCCGGGGGACAATAAACACATGTCCCGACGGGGTATAGGATGACGGGGACAAAACCTAGCCCGCTGTCTCTCAGCAGCCGCGCCGTCCAAAGTAGAAAAGTTCTCCCTTTAGAAGTGGGCCGCCGATCGTTGTGTGTCGTTTTGTGATGTCATATTAATTAAGACAAATTATCCGGGGCAATCTTGAGAAATTGACTCCCCGCTGCTGACCTGGCATCCTGACGAGGACTGAAAGCGTCATTTTGGGGAGGATGCTTGAGACATGTCCTTCAGCGCGCCGTCCACTTACTTTCGGTAGAAGAAAGGTGGGGAGAGGTTGGAGGGTTTTAGGGGAACCGACGGAGATAGATTAGGATCAACCAGGGGAAGTCATCCGGCTTAATGGCTCCCGCGTATGTCTCGTCCTTGAACGTGGTGGTGATGACGTAGTCGTCGTCTCCGGTGTTGATGGAGCAGACAGTTAACGTTGGTGTTGGCCCAACTCTAGTGAATTGGGGCTTAAACGGTGCTAACTATTTGGCATTAGTCAGTCTGGTAGGTAAAATTGTTAGTTAATACATAGTTCTGAAGCCCTATATTTTTAAATCATTTGTTGGCAAAGGGGACAAGGATATGAGACTTGGAAGACGGGAAGATGAAGATGCATAACTTTTTCTGGGGATAAGGGAAATTCTCCACGTTATCTTCAGGTAAGTTTCATTTGGAATTATTCAATTTAAAACATCATACGTAATTTCGCCCACGTTTTACCCATTGCCCCAAATCAGTCAGTTTATTTGGAACAAAAACAAATAACAAAAAAAACCATACCCTCAACCCAAACGGCCCTCTCTCTGTGGATTACTGCAGCGTTTCACTGCCCTTTTCCCTACTTCCTGCTGCTACGCTTTTCCAAGCAATGGAAAAACAAAATGAAGGGAAGAAACGTGTTAAATCGTTCCATTTCCAACCCCACACCAAACTCGTTTTTCCCGCTTCTCCCCCCACCCCCTCTTCTAAAACATCAGTTCACAGTTTTGTAATGACAACGTTATTGATGGCGAAATTATTTATTTCGTTTGCACGAACCACAGGTCACAACCAGCTAACCCTGGCTTGGGTTATTCTCTGTAAAATCGTTTTTTTTTTTTCAAATTTTTATTATGGTTAAAAATTGACCAATTTGAAATATTTTTTTCATCAAAAAAAAAAAAACGATTACGGAAATCGTGAAATGTGTTCATGAATTTAAGAACCACGAAAAATTAATTCATGAGTTTGGTGCATTTGCACTATAAACGTGAATATATTACTGCGTGGTTCTCAAACTCATGAACACAATGCACGTTTTCGGGTATTGACTTTTTTCCGTGTAGCCAAACGTAGATTCCAAAAACCTTCTAATAAAAAAAAACACAAAAATTCTAAGAAAAAGAGAGATGAAAATAAAAATAAAATATGGGTCAAAGGGTCAAAATATGGAGGGAACGTTCATCTATCGATAGTTAACAGAATTCCCAAGTTTGGTGCTGATTGGACCATCCCTATATGTTTGGCACCGCCCTCTTTTTTGACAATTTTCTTAAAAACTTTTTTTTCTTTCAATCATAACTTTGCAACTATTTGAGCAAAAGACTTTCTACAGGTTGCATTTTATTAACCGTTAAATACCCACTAATATTACATTTTTACGTTTTCATTATTAAAATTCAGTTTTGACCAATTCCTTATATTTTTATTTGTTTTATTTCATCACCATCGTGTTCCCCGGACAATTTTACATAATAATCAATGTAGACCTCAAACTAGAATGAACTATTGGCGAGATACAGCGATTTTACTGAAAAAAGTTTGATTTTGCGAAGCAGTCGGAAGTACATGGTGTACTTTTCAACAAAAAGGGATGAATCCCGCATAGTTCGGTTTTTATATGTGAGAAACTTATTTCGGATTTGAATTCATAGGACAGAGTGCAGCGCAAAATCAAACCTTTTTTCAGTGAAATTGCTGTTTCTCGCCAATAGTTCATTTTAGTTTGTGGTCTACATTGATCATTATGTAAAATTGTCCGGGGAACACGATGGTGATAAAATTAAACAAATAAAAATATAAGGAATTTGTCAAAACTGAATATTAATACTTAAAACGTTAAATTATAATATAAGTGGGCATTTAAGGGTTAAAATTTTATTTTTATCGAATTCCTTGGACAATTTTCTTTAAAGTGGAACCTGTAGAAAGTCTTTTGCTCAAAAAGTTGCAAAGTTATGATTAAAAGAAAAAATAAAGTTTTTTAGAAAATCGTCAAAAAAGAGGGCGGTGCCAAAAATAGATAAATTGGGATTTCTGTTAACTATCGATAGATGAATGTTCCCTCCAAATTTGGTCCAAATCGATGAAGGTCGAGTCCAAAAGTGTACTCAGTTGACCTGGAATAAATATATTAAAAAAAAATTCTGAAATCAAAAATTCTTAGAGAATTCTCCACCATGAACCATAAACGCGATGTCTGATTGTGAGTTTGAAAGTGTGTGTGTGCTTCTGTTTCCGGGCTGGAAAATGGCTGGTGTCAGTCCCACAGGGCGGGCCACAACCCCCTGCCCTTCTTCCCCGTGGAGCCTTCTGGTCATAATCGTGGACACGCGAGCCCCAAGCTGTGAAGAAGGGGGCTCCAGTGAGGATCACGAATGGAACCATCACCAGCCGTGGTTCTTTTTAGCTATGCTTCGGAGAATTCACGGACGACGTGGACACGGTTCATAAATAAGTAATCACGCCAACTTTGAGAAAAAATTGAGAGTTTTGCTACAAAAATCTACAAAATTTTTAAAATTTGGAAAATTGAATTTAATTTTATGGAAATTATACAAAAATGATACAAAATTCTTGAATTGAAGATTTATCACTATCAAAAATTGAACTTAAACAACTATTCCCACTGTCCACGTCTCCACGAGACCAAGTCACGTGATGCCCGGAAGGCATCGGAACCATCCCCTGTTTTTGGAGGAAATACATTCAATTAACCGGGACGCGCGCGCGAGCCTGGAGATGGATGATGTCTTTTTTACCACCCCCCACCCTCTGCCACCCAAACCCCACACAAGAACTACCCAGAAACGTGACCGGGTTCGTTCGAAGGATTTCGTCCGGAGATGCTAAAATAATGGCACCCAGCTTTGAGTGAAACGCGGAAAATTCATGAAAAATTGCTCCTCCACTAATGGTGACAGCTCACTTAGGATGGTGTGGTGTGCTGGCAGCAGCACCAAGTAAGCTTTTAATGAAAATTGGGTGATGTATAAGAGCCTTGGCCGTGGTGCGATTTGTTCAACATGGAGCGCAAATCGAGTTTCCATTATCGATGGAGGGGGGGTATCAGCTGATGTGGAAATTGATAATGAATTGGTAGTTTGCTTGAAATGGGTTTTGAAGAACGCATAAATAAGTCATGAAGTGGTTTGATGTTTCAACTCTTGGGTGATAACTAGATAGTTTTTTTTTTCTATTTTGTGTATTTATTTTTCAATCAATGAAAAAAAGCTATAATTTTAGAAAAAGATTCAATCATTTACTAATATCACAATCCTATTTTGTGTGTCTTTTTTATATTCCTCGCAGCTTTTTTTAATTAAACTAAAACATAAAAAAAAAACACTTTAAATATGATTTGATTTCAAACATTTTTTGAATAGACTTGATCATAACGAAAATGATTTACAAAAAACTAAAACAAAAAAAAAAAGATTTGCGGGAAAAATTAAGGCGAAAGCAAAATTGATTTATTTGAATCCAGAAAGATTTCTTCTAAAATATTTGGAAAAAGGAGCATATTGGTAATTCTCTGCCAACACAAACGAAATTGGAAAAAGTTGCCTAGACCCTTCTTTGGTTTGCGTGAAACTTAGTCCTAAGTGGTTATTTTGGTCCCTGATCACAAATGACGGAGGGGTGGTACGATCCCTTTTATTTTCAAATTTTTGAAAAAAGGCGTATTCTTCAATAACTTGCCACCAGAAATGGTGATGATTTAAGAATTTGGTGTTAAAGAGACTTTTATGTACAATTAGACGCCTAATTTCCGTAGTAACAGTTCAATAGGGCGAATCTGCGTTTGTAAACAAGCAGTCTATCCTACTCTTACTTGACGTGAACTGTCACTTGAGCAAAAGGGATAGACCGCTTGTTTACAAACGCAGATTCGGTATATTGAACTGTTACTGCGGATTTGATAGTTTATTGAAAAATAAGAGAAAATGTTTGCTTCAACGCAAAAAAAAAAATCAGGAAAAGTTTAACCTCTGCTATCTTTCTATACTCAACTTAAAAAATGGAACATTATAAATGCTCTACGAGGTCTCTCAAAGGTTCAGTTCTCAATGTCTCATCTAGGCAATTTTATTGAAAGTTTTCTCATCTTTTTGAGAAACGTATTCTCAGACATGAACAATCATGGACACTTTTTTTGAAATCAAATTGAAAAACTGGAATTTTTCAGTTAAATGAGCGGTTTTCAATTTATCAAAAAAAATGTAAAGTCAATTTCGATTGCAAATTTGACTTTGCATTAAAAACTCAAGTCAAAGCAAAAATTTCTATTTAAACAAAATACAAGATTTTTTTCAAAATTCATAACCTGGTGGCATAATTTTTGATTATAATTTCTGTAGTTCAAAACCTACGTTTTTTTGTCCCCTTAAATATTGAAAAAATAAAAAAAAATCAATAAGTATTTCGGGAAATTATTTTTTGTGGAAAATAAATAATTAAACAAAATTTGGTAATTTTTTCCGTGTATACCATTTTTTTCAAAATAGTCCTCATCAATACCTAAAACATGGCAGAATCAAACCGATCAGAAAATCCTTCAAAAATTTCAAAACTCAAATGTTTGCGTACCACTTTTGTATTGACTGCTGCTGGTGACAAAAGTTTTATGCGTTTAATGATTAATCGCTACAATTTAAATTAACTCAGTGAAAATCACTTTGTACGAGGAATGTGAAATGTTTAGTTTTGAATTTAAAGAATAAAGCTTTTCTTCCTTCTTTTTTTTCTTAGAATAAGAGCGTACAATTTCCTGGGGTAACAAAAATCTTCGGAAAACCAGATTGTTCAACAAATTAAACTCCGGGAAATAAAACAAATATTGCTAATTGATCTGATCTTGAATCTAAACGAAACAAAATTATGTAGGACAGTAACTACAATGGTCAAAATAACTGTGAGGAAAAAATCATTCAACCTGAAGAAAACATACAATTTTCAAATTTTATGTGCGATAATTCAATTTATACAATAAATATAAAAAATGTTCTTTTAAGAAAAATAAATAAATAAAAAAAAATACATTACATTGAGGTGTTGGAATTTTGAATTTCATTGAAAAAAAATGCCATTTAGAATTAATTAAAATATTATTTAGCATTTTGTCGGATTAGGGGTAAAACAAGTTTTCGCCTACTTGATACAGCATTTGACGTTTTAAAAACGATACTTAATCCACCTCAAGGTGGTTGGTGCCTTCCTCACATTCATGTTGTATTTAAGGTCGTATTTACAAATTAATTTAAGAGTTTTTTTTATTTATTTTATTAATTTTTTGATTTTTTTTTTTCATTTAATTTTTATATAATTATTGTTTTTACCAGAAGAGCTAATTTCAATTCTTTTTTTACTAACTCTCCAAAATAAAGGAGATAAGGAGGGGCTGTAATTGAATTAAAAAGTGCTGATATGCCAACATTAGGTGCACGATGGAATTGCATGCTGTCCCCCTAGTCTTTGTAAACAATGTCTTATGAGTTGTATATTTCAGTAAAAAGTTCGTGTAAATCTTTGTCGAGATAAAATGATGTATTCAGCAACATAATTAATACAGACTTTTTCCAGAAGAGACGCAGACACTGATTAAGCAATGTGGCAACCGGGCGATATGCATGCTGCGCGACTCTCGCGCGTAAACAAAAAGACCCGGCCTTTGAGGTTATGCAAAAATCACCCTTTTTAGTAGCTACAAAAAAACTTTTTCATGGCATAACTTTAAAAGTACTTTACTAAACAGAATAAAATTTAATAGGGTCTTAGGGGACTCCAATACGAACAGAATAAGGTGGATCCGGCTAAAATCGGTTCAGCCAGTTCTGAGATAATCGTGTGGAAAAAAAATCATGTCTACACACATCCCCACAGACATTTGTTCAGAATTTGATTCTGAGTCGATAGGTATACGTGAAGGTATATCTAGGAGGTGTATTTAAGAAGTTCATTTTTCGAGTGATTTTATAGCCTTGCCTCAGTGAAGTGAGGAAGGCAAAAATCCATTTTTAACAGTAGGGTAGGGTAGTCATCAATGAGACACTTTTGGTTTTTAAACTTCAACGATTTTTGTATTTTTATCATTAGCATGTTTTAAAGAGCTTTTTGTTGCATTTTCTTTCTTTTAATGTGTTCTAACAATGACCAAAATATGAGATCGATCCTACCTCTACAGCCAGAGTTATTCAACTGTCTCATTGTAGACGCACTTGGCAGGAACAATGAGACAGCTGGGGAACAATGAGACACTCTATGAAAATCAATAGTTTTCTAGTAAAATATCATGTTTTATATTGTTCCATTGCAGATGACTTGCTTTGAACATTTTCAAGCAATTTTGTCAACATGAAACTTCAAATAACAACAGTTATACTAAAAAGTATTTAAATTTTGTAAAATCCATATATTTTACCAAATAACTTTATATTTTTGGTTAAATGAAGTTCAAACTCACTAAATATGCCAAAATTCACTTCCAATTCATGTTTTGAAAGATTTCCATAGATTTTGAAAAGTTTAATGAAGAAAAATCAAAGTGTCTCATTGTTACTCATGGGCTGAAAGGAGTGGGGAACAATGAGACAGCCCTGGATTCTGGGTATATTTTAAATTTTAACCAAACCTAATGAAAGGGCATTGTAGCCCAACTAATGCCCTGTGAAATAACGAAAGAAATTTGGAGGAATATTAGTTTTTGTGTTAATGGCAGTCTATGAGTGAAAATGTAATTTTTAGTCATAATTTACTTTTACACCCCAGAATCAAACATGTATGAATAACTTTGCAAGGGAGCGTCCATAACCAAAGCCACTATTATGGCAGACGTGTATCTAGCAGATACACCTTTCCCCCAAATATGAACCTGATTGGTTGAAACTACGTCTTGTGAGAGCCATTTTATCATTGTTCCCCGTGTCTCATTGATGACTACTCTACCCTAATTTGCAAAAGCTATGAGAAAAAGTCAAACCAATCCTGGATGTCTATAGCACATTTTGAAGGGCTTCAAAAGTCCATTCGAATGCATCTAAGAGAGTTGGAATTGATAAAGTTTTACGGAAATGCGAGCAATTTTAAGAATTGTCATGTGTTTTGGACCTCAAACTTCAATTCCCGTTTTAAACCACTTCCCTTTGTCGTAGAGGGCTCATATTTGACATGAGTTCATCTCATGTATAGACAAACAAACCCTGAAAGTTTCGTATAAATCGGAGCACCTCGATACGGCCTCTAGAACAAACCGAGCAGAATCTACAAATACTGCCTCTTAAGTTGAATTTAATCAAAATCACCATTTCAATCTATCATTTCATCATTTTTCAAATTTGTTTACAAAACACCACCTTCATGTTTTACCTCGTTTTGGAGTATTTACAAATTATCTTTGAAATGAGAATTATATTTAAATTATTCTCCCGTGAGGCAAAGTTGGACGCTTCAATCAATATTTCATCGATATTTGTAATTTGTATGATTACACACCACATTGCAAATGTAACTGTTGGATTTGTCGAAGGAAGATATTTCATTTAGCTGCTTATCAAATACATACAGCTATCCCAATGGTAATTTATTTACCTGAAAAGAAACAGAATGTTTGTTTATTAGTAATGAAATTAACAAATTTGCAGAGTTACTAATACATAATGACGATAATATAGACATTTAAGGATTTAATTGAATTTAGGAATAATTTCAAATAAATGAAATAACCAGTAAGATTTAATTGAGTTGCAAAATGAAAAGATATCAAGAGCTGTAAACAAAATATACTTTTCCACAACAACCCTCCGATTTTTTCAATCAATCTCCACTTTGTGTAACCCTCTCAAACAACAACGTAATTAAAATGTGAATAGAAAGATCGATTCCACACTGGTGTTCTGTTTATACAAGTGGTCCAGCTACCCCACCATCGCGAGTCCCTTCCAGAGAGCCCCGCCACACTTACTGTCACTCATCGTCACGGGAGGTGATGGCCTTGGTGGAAACCCCCCTGTCCAAGGGGTAGGGAAAGAGGGGAAAATTGGAACGTGCCTGATCAAAGCTCGGCAGTCAGTCACGTCTCATAAACACACGCCGCGACTGCTGTCAGCGAGGGCTTCCAATTGCCACAACCACCACCGACACAAAACCCATCGAACGTGTGACGTCCGGAGTCGAAGAGTGCAGTCATTTCGGGGTGGGAAAATTAGCTTTTTCCGAGGGGAGAGGGGGTTTATGAGAGTTGTGATGCTGTGTTGATGTGAGCGTATTTGTGTGTGTGTGTTGTGAATCACTGCAATTATTTGAAATGATTCGCGTTGTGATTGATTTGTATTTTATTGAATCGACCGGATCGACGAACGACGACGACGACGGATTGCCTGGCGAGGACACATTTCATCGGATTTCTCATCAATTGCTGTGCGTTGGAAAATCAAACCGAGCCGGGTTTTGATGGATGTGAACCTCAGTTTTTTTGTTCCACTCCAGCGTTCAATAATAAAATTTAATTGCATGCCTCAAAGCAGCTTTCTGCTGTGACGAGCAAACAAATTTGATGCAATTTGACTGGATGGTGCGTGATTTGGAAGTTTAACATGTTTTTTTTGTTGTTCGATTGCTCTAGGTTTTGTTGATGTGTTTGATTGAAGATTTTGATTTTTATGGCTGCATTTCAATATTGTTTTTGATGATTTTTTTTAGCTTGTTTTGAAAACAATTATCTTTTTCACAAAAGTGAAAATGTCATTTCTGCCAACATTTTGCAAAGGGAGCATTAGTATGGTTGACTGCCAATAAACTGCTACTCCTCAATCAAAAAAAAAACAAACTAAAAATAACTGACGAACTCATTGTTATTCCTTTTTATAATTTAAGGACTTTTATTCATTGTTCCTTTTAATTTTTTTATTTTTTTTGGCCTGTATGTTTTTAAAGTAACAATTTGATTTTCGAACTTGGTTGTTTTGACCATTACTTATTTTTGGCAAAGAAATATTTTGTTGCACAATATTGTTTTTGATCACCGGAAGTCAATTATAATTATTTGCTTATATTGGCAACTATCGGGGCGAAATATTATAAAGGAAAAGGAGGTGAAGAAGCTTAGGGCCATTCATTCTAAGTGTATTTATGTTAGTGAAATGGATTTATTTGTATTTTTTTTATTTGGCTCAAACTTTGTGGGTGTCTTCCTTATGACCAAAAAAATTATTTTGTACAAGTACAAGAAAAAAATCCGATTTTTTAATCAATATTGTTTTCACAAAACTCAATTTTACAAAATCCATATTTTTTTTATTTTAGAGATTTTTTGATATGTTTTAGGGGACAAAAATCCGCAACTTTTGAGCCACAGAGAAGTATGGTCGAAAAATTTGCCGCCGAGTGTAATATTGAGTGTTTTGCTCTTTTGAAATTTCATGATCTTGATTTCATTGTTTTGAAAATATTGTTTTCGAAAAGATCGGTAAATTTTACGAATGTTTAATTTTTTTCCAGAATAATGCCACTTTTTCACTACCTACAACTTTGCCCAATAAACAAAATTGATCAGAAAATTCCTTAAAAAGTTACAGATTTTCGAATATTTACGTACCATTTTTGTAAGGATAGCTTCCAAAATTGTATGGAGACTTGTATGGGTGAACCGATGATACAAAATGGCTTCTTTGGTCATAGGGAAGGCCCTCGCGAAGTCCAATGCAAAGAAAAGCCACATTTTCCTCCCTTAACATTCAATTAAAAAATAAGTACAAAAAACTGATTTATTCAGTAATTCCATTTCAGAAACAGATCATTAGGATGATATTTCGAATATAAATACATCAAATATCAATTTGATTTAAATACTTTTTAAACCATTTTATTAAGTCACTCTCTCTCTCTCTCAGCTCAGGGAAACTTTGTCCTTAGAAGTAACTTTGTAACTTTGATTAATTTTGGTTTTTCTAAGATTCTCTTAATTTGAGGAAGAAAAAATATATTTAAAAACGTTCATGGTAATATTTCTTCAGGGACTCCATATTTTATGTCAGAAGAAATGTGTAATTTTACCACTAAAAGTGTTTAAATTTACCTCTTTTCCAGAGTAATATCACTTTTTCAGTTTAAACCTTCTAATTTTAAACCCTAAATTGAATCCATACATTTTACACCATACAAGAGGTAATATCACACATTCCAAAATTACACATTTTTTTACTGTGTTGGTTTCTCAACAAAAAACAATTGGGGAAACCAATCATAAAATTTGGGGCCTTCGGAAAAGTTATATGTTATGATTAGGAGTATAAGGACAATTCGGTACACGGAAAAATGCATTTTTATTACACCTTTATTTAAAACAATTCAAACGTGGATGTATAATTGAATTTGAAATCATGAAGTATTTTCAAATATTTTTTTGAGAAGTGCACCGTTTAGACTTTAATCCATTCTAATGTAACAATATTCAGAAAAATCCTATTTATTAAAAAAATATATTGTGCCATTCGATTTAAGGGTGCACAGCAACGAAGGAAGTTTTTGTCTTCTTATACCAAAATTGTCAAACTTACGGACCCAATCCTGCAACTACGGAATTGTAAAATTAATGAAACTTTGCTGTAAATTACTTGGTACACAGTACTTTAGGGAATGAATAAAAAAATATTTCGATAGTACTCGTAGTTTTGAAGATACTAAAATGTCTGTAACAAAAATCTGGGTGCAAAAGCTCTGGTTGATGTGCACCGTTAAGCCTTTTTGAAATGTATGATTTAAAAAAATCTATAAATATTTTTTTCGAAACTCTGCTCTCTTTGAAATTTAAATTTGGATAAATAGTTTTCAAGATATCATTAATTCAAAATTTAGGGCCGAATGGGTAGCACTTGAGAAAACTAATTCTTCGTAATTTTAGTTCTTTTCAAGTCAAAATGGAAAAATGATAGAAAATTTTCTAAATTTGTTTAAGAAATGGACGAAGATGGACACTATGGACCCAAGAGACCAATTGACCATTTTTTAAACTTCAAAACATCATAATTTTAAATGAAAAAGAAATCTAATTCATTTGAAAACAATAAGAAATGCATTTTACTTATTTTTGAATTTAGGTAAAATTTTCTTTTCCATTCAAATGTTGAAAACATGGCTTGAAATTTCAATTTTTATACCCCCTCCCCCTCCTTCCCACCTCGATTTATAACAGAGCCTAAGGACAAACACTTCAAAAAATATTGGCAACGGCCTTACTTTGCCAAATTTTGATTTTAATATTTCATTTAAAAAACACAATTAAAACAATCTGTAAATTTGATCCGTGATTTTTTCTAGAAATTGTAAAATTACTTCAAACAAATTCGAGTAGCTTTAAAATCCTTCAAAAACTAATGATTTTGCAGAAGATTAAATTAAAACCCCGCCTTTAGGCGGGCTTCGATCTAAAAATTCGCCAAAAATCAATTTTTCAACCAATTTTTGATCTTTAAAAAGCATTGGAAAGGAGAACTCTGCGATTTTGCTAATGTTTTAAAAATGTTTCATTTTCGGCTATGCCTTTTTTTTCTTTTTTTTAATGACAATGGTATCACTTTATAGTTTAAAATGCCAATACAAGCAGATACATGAAAAAGTGGCTGTAAAAACATGAAAACACTAATCAGGCCAAAGATAATGATAGGAGGTGGTACAATAAGCCAAATACTATCAGAAACAAACATAAATTAAACAAGATAAAGCAAATAAAAATACTTAAAAATGATACAAGAAAAACTAAAAACAAGACAAATAAAATGTTTTGCGTAGAACAAAAGTTGCTCAAAATGACCTTAGGAGGGAAAAATAAAAAAAATCGTAAAAAATTTGGCCAGAACTAGAATTCGACGAACTTTGAGTTGGTATCAGTAAACAATCTTACTATAACTTTACAAAAAGAAATTGAAGAAATTCAAATATGAAGAATAAATCAAGTGGTAAACTGATGCTTGGACATCAGAAGCATAAAGTTTTTTTAAAATATGATTTTAATTTCAATTTATGTGCTTTCCAATAAATTGAAAAGTAGACCAATTTTGTTTTTATTTTCCAAAAAATATTTAAAAACCGATAATCTAATGAAATTAGCTATTATTAAAAAAATCAAACTCAATTTTCAACTAATTTCACTTAGTAATGTGCTGCATATAAATAAATATAGCTATAAATTGAAATCTGATAAGACTGCTCTCGAAATAAAGAACGATCCAGTAGTCACTTCACGACAAAGCACTGTGAAATAATTATTAATGAAAAGTGATAAACCGTAAAAAAGAGAAAGCAACACAGAAAAACCTTTCCCCTAAAATAGGAACAAAACGAGAAATCGAAGCAGAGAGAAGGTAGAAAAAAGACATAAAATCGCAAACAAATCAAACCGGGCCCGAAATCGAATCAGCAAGCCTTCATTTTCACTCCTGGGTTTCGCTCCGCTCCGAATCATGACGGTTGAGTGAGTGACTGACAGGCGGACCCGAAATTAAGCGCTTTTCTCGCAAATGGAGAAAAAAAGCACTGCGGGTGAGGCGGGGAGGTGAAAAATTGTACGCATTTTATTTAAATTCCAATTCAATTTCTCGCCAATCCATTTCGGCGCACCTTTCATCGACAGACCTGCAGTTCTTTGCTTTTATTTGTTCGATTTTTCCTGGTGCCGTTTTTAATTCATATTTATTTGTTTATTTATGTTTACGGAAAAAGGAATCGATTGAGTAAAATTGAAAAAGAAAGTATAAGCAAATCATCGCATGATTTTTTTTAAATATTGCTGAAAATAAAAAAAAATACAATAAGATAGCGATCATCATTGGTAGGCTAAAACTCTTTTTTAGTTGAGTCGAAAGGTAGAAGCTACAGAGTAAATATTGCATGCTCAATTTCCGAAAACAAATTTTGCTTATTTATCTTTGTTTCAAAGAGCCTGGAAATTACACGCCTGAAAATGCACGAGGGTTGGAAAATGCTATAAGAAAAAAAAAAGTTTAAAACCCTCAAAGTGTAAAAAAGGCGTTTTTTCAATCAACTGGTGATTGCTTGTTGTCGTTGAATTTTGCTTGCTTTGTGAACAGAAAGTTTATGCGGAATAGAATTTTTCCATTTTTTTGGGGATGAGTAAAGATAGCTTTCTATGGCTGAGTGCTAAAACAATTTATGAGGTTTGCCGACAGGCTTGAAAACTGAAACGATGATAGCAAAATTGCTACCTCGATTCATTTGTAAATGAGTTTGTTTTAGCTGTACGTCAAATTGAAAAAAAATAACATGAAAACCGTCAAATCGAAAACATTTCAAGCCGCAAAATCGATACAATCCCTGGGACGGAAATCCGATTAACGTTCGTTACGGACACGCCTTTTTTTAAATAATTGAACGACCCTAAGCAAACAAATGATGAAATAGAAGTGAAAAAAAGGTTTTTCCCTCGCGCTACCTTTTACCCGTTCCCAATTGGCGCAGATCAAATCAAACGAACAGGCAGACCATTTCCGGGGCCGTTTTCTTCTGATGGATGGGACAAATCACGGCCGCTTGATGGAGGTAAGATGAAAGGGGGGGGGGGGGATATTGGTTGGACGGGATCAAGGATTTTCTTGCAAGGTCAAGAAAATCGGTTGGATTTGCAAAAATGGGTTGTTTGCTGGAAATTGGGACAACAAATCACTCGGAAATGGGTCAGGAAGCCAGAGTTGTGATATTTTCTTGATTTTGAAGCTACTGATTACGTTTATGTATAAAGTATATAAGTCGAGTGTTGTAGATCTGTTCAAGTTTAAATTAAATAGATAAACTTAACAGTTTTCTTTTCAAACATCAACGACATATCTAACAAAAATGTTTAAACCTGGGCTCTTCTCTATCTGCTCAACGACGAAACACAGGAAGTCCCTTTGTATTGTCTCTGAACTTTCAGGTTGAGAAGATCCAGCTGACCCAAAACTTGTTGATTAGAAATCAACCAACAAGGTCGTCTCCCGACGAGAAAAAAGGAAAATTTAAGGGCTCAAGCAGGAAGAACGCCGTACATCCGATTACCCAAAATGACGAACTAAACTGGTTGTATGTCAAGGGATCAAATCGGTTCTCGAAAGGGGGGCCAAAAGGGGACCAAACTTTCAATCCACTTCTTGTCATTTGAGCCTCCGGTGGTAGTTTTTTTTTCTCGTCTTATGGGTTATTCGGGGGATTCCAGCGCAGTCACTTCCAGCCGGGAAAAAACGAAAGACAATCGAGATTATCTTGGCCCTGGTGGTGAGTTATTGAAAGCGGTCTCGGAAAAACCGCGTCGACGGTGATGGTTTTTCCACCTCCCCCCCGAGGCTTCGGCGACGGTTGATTGACAGGCTTTTATATAGATTTAAGAGCGCGATTGATTTATTTTGATACTGCCGGTGACGTGCAAACATTAAGTTGACAAAACGGGGGCCCGAGATTTGGAACAAATTGTTGCTGGCTCAAGTGGGTGGGGAACGGGGGAAAAACAATGGTTTTAGTTGATGTAAAACACCGCCAGGCTTTGTAACGCGAACGAACAGAGCCTGGTTTATTTGCATTTTGTCAATCAAGTTTGATTGCTGTTTTCTTCCTTAAAGTGGCATTTTTTGTTGGATGTCAATTTCAACCAGAGTGACGGTAAGATTGGAAGTGGGCTCTTGATTAGTATTGACAGCAAAATGGGTTTAGAATGGTTGCAAATTTGAAGAGTTGATTGATTTGATCATTTATTGTCGTTTTCATGCAAACGCCAATTTCTTCGAAGTTTGGATTCATTCTATGTTTTTTTTTTTAAAGTAGGGTAGGGTAGTCATCAATGAGACACTTTTGGTTTTTAACTTTCAACGATTTTTGTATTTTTTTCAAAAGCATGTTTTAATGAGCTTTTTGATGCATTTTCTTTCTTGAAACGTGTTCTAACATTGACCAAAATATGAGATCGATCCGACCTCTACAGCCAGAGCTATTCAACTGTCTCATTGTAGACGCACTTGGCAGGAACAATGAGACACTCTACTAAATCGACATTTTTCTAGTAAAACATCATGTTTTTGTATTGTTCCATTACAGGTGACTTACCTTGAACATTTTAGAGCAATTTTGCCAACATGAAACTTTAATTAACAAAAGTTACACTAAAAAGTATTTAAATTTTGTAAAATCCATATATTAATGGGTAATTCTCTACCAACTCACACGAAATCGGGAAAAGTTGCCCCGACCCCTCTTCGATTTGCGTGAAACTTTGTCCTAAGGGGTAACTTTTGTCCCTGATCACGAATCCGAGGTCCGTTTTTTGATATCTCGTGACGGAGGGGCGGTACGACCCCTTCCATTTTTGAACATGCGAAAAAAGAGGTGTTTTTCAATCATTTGCAGCCTGAAACGGTGATGAGATAGAAATTTGGTGTCAAAGGGACTTTTATGTAAAATTAGACGCCCGATTTGATGGCGTACTCAGAATTCCGAAAAACGTATTTTCATCGAAAAAACACTAAAAAGTTTTAAAAATTCTCCCATTTTCCGTTACTCGACTGTAAAAAAATTTGGAACATGTCATTTTATGGGAAATTTAATGTACTTTTCGAATCTACATTGTCCCAGAAGGGTCATTTTTTCATTTAGAACAAAATTTTTCATTTTAAAATTTCGAGTTTTTTCTAACTTTGCAGGGTTATTTTTTAGAGTGTATTAATGTTCTACAAAATTGTAGAGCAGACAATTACAAAAATTGTGATATATAGACATAAGGGGTTTGCTTATAAACATCACAAGTTATCGCGATTTTACGAAAAAAAGTTGTGAAAAAGTTGCTTTTTGCGTTTCTCTTTGTTTCGTCGTCCGTGTCTGTCGCGTGTGACCATGAACGGCCATGATCGATGACGACCAACTTTTTCAAAACTTTTTTTCGTAAAATCGCGATAACTCGTGATGTTTATAAGCAAACCCTTATGTCTATATATTAAAATTTTTGTAATTGTCTGCTCTACAACTTTGTAGAACATTGTTACACTCTAAAAAATAACCCTGCAAAGTTAGAAAAAACACGAAATTTTAAAATGAAAAATTTTGTTCTAAATGAAAAAATGACCTTTCTGGGACAATGTAGATTCGAAAAGTACATTAAATTTCCCATAAAATGACATGTTCCAAAATTTTTTACAGTTGAGTAACGGAAAATGGGAGGATTTTTAAAACTTTTTTAGTGTTTTTTCGATGAAAAATACGTTTTTTCGGAATTCTGAGTACGCCATCAAATCGGGCGTCTAATTTTACATAAAAGTCCCTTTGACACCAAATTTCTATCTCATCACCGTTTCAGGCTGCAAATGATTGAAAAACACCTCTTTTTCGCATGTTCAAAAATGGAAGGGTCGTACCGCCCCTCCGTCACGAGATATCAAAAAACGGACCTCGGATTCGTGATCAGGGACAAAAGTTACCCCTTAGGACAAAGTTTCACGCAAATCGAAGAGGGGTCGGGGCAACTGCTGTGTGAGTTGGCGGAGAATTACCCTAATACCAAATAACTTTGTATTTTTGGTTAAATGAAGTTTAAACTCTATAAATATGTCAAAAATCACTTTTACTTCATGTTTTGAAAGATTTCCATTGTTTTTGAAAAGTTTAATGAAGAAAAATCAATGTGTCTCATTGTTACCCATGGGCTGCAATGAGTGGGGAACAATGAGACAGCCCTGGATTCTGGGTATATTCAAAATTTTGGCCCAATCTAATGAAAGGACATTGTAGCCCAACTCAATCCCTATAGAACGTCGAAAGAAATTTGAAGAAATATTAGTTTTGGTGTAAATGGCAGCCTACGAGCGAAAAAGTATTTTTTGTCCATAATTTACTTTTACACCCCAGAATCAAACATTTATGAATAACTTTTTAAGGGAGCGTCCATAACCAAAGCCACTAATATGGCATACGTTTATCCAGTAGACACACCTTTCCCCCAAATATGAGCCTGATTGGTTGAAACTACGACTTGTGAGAGTCATTTTATCATTGTTCCCCGTGTCTCATTGATGACTACTCTACCCTAACTTTTATAATGCTGAGTGACGTTTTTAATCTAGCAAGAAGTGTTTCAGTAAGAAATACTTAAATATTTTGCATTTTATTATTTGAAACTCCTTAACTTGGCTATGGCAACCCTGATGGCCAAATATAAAAAAATGTCAAATACTTGAACAAATGAACTATCTGACCAATTTTGAGTTTCAACTTTCGCATGAAATCGTAGTATAACATTTATGGACAATGGATACAAAGAACGGATAGTGATTATTCAAAGCAGAACTCAGTCCAAAATCTGTGGCATACCTCTCACCAAGTATCTAAATTTTACGGCACTCTGGAAACTGATAATAAAATTGTAATTGCCAAATTAGACAATTTATGCAAAAAATAAAACAACTTTACAAAATTCCTGCTTTTAAACTTTATTTTTTTGCAGGGATTTTATAGCTCAACTTTTACAAAGCGATTGTTTCTAGTCATACCAAAACATAAAATTAAAATTATTACGTATTGTATTTAGGGACCATCCATAAAACACGTGGACACTTTAGGTGGAGGGGGGGTTTGGCGATTGTCCACAATCCCTTAGATAAGAATTTTAAACGTTAAATAAACTAAATTGAATCGTAATCAATTTGAAAGGAAAAAAGCAACAAAAATATATTGATATTTTTATTTCCTTCTCACTTTTTTTACCCTTTCCAAAGTCGTGGAACTTGAACTTTAAAAATATTTTTAAATTGATTACCTTTCATTTTGTTGCAATTGGCAGAAACATCCTCATAGTTATTTTAAACAATTCAAAATTGAAATAAATTTCAAAGAGGTTTTCAATCTTCTTTGCTAAAAAAAATATATGGGGCTCTTCACCACAAACGCATCAACATTCGAAATCAACTCTGATAAAGCTATCCCGAGCAGGTGGAAATAACTGAAAAAGTTGAAGTTCTGTATTTCTGAACTTTATGATTTGTTATTGTTGCTCAGGTTATCTGTTATAATAAATGAAAATAATAACAAAGATTTGCTCGAAACATAACTAAGTTTGTTATTAAAAATTACTACAAGAAAATTCGATACCCCAGAAATAATAACAAATACAATGATTAAAACCTACTGTTTTCAATTTAAAGAAAGTTCCATTAGAAAACCGATGATGAGAATTTTAAATGGGATTATCATGAGAAAGAATGAGACCTGTATTCTATTTTAAATGTAGCAAAATGAAAGGGTCAATTCAAATATTACGTAACACATCATTAAATAATAATGATTTTTTTGTTTGTCTTCTATTTCGAAGTACGTTTTATTACCATATGAACAAAAAACAAAAAATCTAGCATGACCAAGGTTGAAAAAAAATCACTTCGAGCGAATAACGATTGCCTGAAGAAAGGCCCTCTGAGTAAGCTTGTCATTAATTTGTCATTAATTTTTTGACCAAGTTATAAATTTTTGAATCAACTGATTTTTCCAAAAAAAATCGAAATATTGATCGCAAAAATTTTTCAACTTAATTTTTCAATGTAAAATAAAATTTGCAATCAAAAAATTAAATTTGGATAAATTTTGAAGTAACTTTTTTAAAAAAAAGTTGTAGTGAGAAAATCTCTATATTTTGCTTTTTTGTACTTTGTCGATACGACCCTTATTTGCAGAGATATTGCCATGCAAAGATTTAAAAACAGGAAAAATGATGCCTTCCAAGTCTCACCTAAACAACCCACCATTTTTTTATGGAGATATCTCAGCAACTAATGGTCCGATTTTCAATAATAAATTTCGAAACATTTGTGAAATTTTCCTATCTTTTCTAAAACAATATTTTCAGTTAGGGACCATCCATAAACCACGTTGACACTTTAGGGGGGGAGGGGGAGTATGGCGATTGTCCACGATCCATACAAAAAGATATTTTTGTATGGACAATTGTCCACGAAGGGGGGTTAACAGATTCCCAAAAAAGTGTCCACGTGGTTTATGGATGGTCCCTTAAAAAAGTTAAAAATAGAGAATTTTCTCAGTTAAAAAAAAACTCAAAAGTTGGCAAACAAGGGCACAAATTTTAAAAAATTCCTGAAGAGTTGTCATTTGACGTCCCTTAAAACATATAAAAAATAGTGTTTTTTTGTAAACCAAGTTTTAGTGATAAAAAGTGAAAATAAAAATAATCAAGAAAAATTACGGTGCATCATTTTTTTTCAGTGTGGTCCTCCAACTTTGCCGAAGACGCCAAATCGATCAAAAATATCCTTCAAAAGTTAAAGATTTTTAAATTTTCATAAATCATTTTTGTATGGACAGCTGCCAAATTTGTATGAAAAATTATAAGGACAAACTAATGATAGAAAATGGCTTCTTTGGCCATACCGAAGACACCAACAAAGTTCCTGCCTGATAAAAAAATACAAAAATTAAAGTTTTTTAAATCTAAAAGAGTCAAAATATTTTACAAAAAATATGATTTGGAACTCGATAATTTTTCAAAGTAATAGAACCTTGCTCTAAAAGATGTACAACTCTGAAAAATATTGTTGATAATGTTCTCAATAAAATGGAATCAACGCAAAACTGGACAATTTTTTTACGAAAAATTCAAAAAGTTTAAAATAATTTATGATTGATTAAATTATCATAAAGTTACTAAAAACTCTTGTGTGTGTGTGGTCCAATCCAATACCCGCTAACCGGTAGCGAAATTATGGGAAAGTATAATTTGTATCAGACTTTGTATATGCCGAATGCTGATACAACTTATCTCAGTCCCGGGTATTAGGTGGTGATAGCCCTCGCGCTGCTTCCAACGACCCATTTCAGAATGGCAGAGATCCTAGCGGCCCAATTCCGAGGTCGTTGGGCATTGTCCGGCCCCGCCTTAACATAGAAGCAAGCACCAGACGGATCCTTGATCTATCTTAAGACTCCCAATCTCTTCAGGCAAATCAGGGATCAGAGCGTATTTAATATGAGAAGAATACAACCTTCAGATGGCCGACTGGTTAGAGTCCCAGACCATCAATCCAGAGGTGTGAGTTCGAATCCCACCTGATTCAGTTTCGTTTTTGTTCCAATTCCTGATTCCAAATTTCAAAGGTACCGACCGGGATTTGATCCCTGAACCTTCTGCTTGTGAGGCAGAAGCCGTAACCATTAAGCCACGGAGCCGGCTATAAAGTTACTAAAAACTCTTGCTTTTAAAATATGAAAACTTGCCGGAATTAAAAACAAAAGCGAAGCTCATTTTTGAAAACTATTATTTATAAAATACCAAAAAAAAAACCATTTTTTTATGGAATAATTCATAAATTATTTAAATTTAATATTTATATAAAATTTTAGAATAGAGGTAATACTTTGAGGTGGTTACTTAAATGGAGGAGTTATTTGTGCATATTTGATAGTCTCTTCAGCTCAGCTCAGCGAAAAAACACACTAGTCCATACAATCTGTAAAACCATTCTAGTACCAGCTTAATCTCTGCCCTCTCATTGGCCGCTCCAAATCCATTTAAATTTCCCAAAGCTCATTTCCCGGATTATTATTCCACTCGATTTGCACTGTTTGAACAAGCAAAGCTCGCAAGCATCGATTATGTGCTTTCCGCCGATATTTCTCCACACTCAACACACACACTCAAAACCCCGCACTTCATTCCACCGAGTGCTCCGCATGTGCAAATTTTCATTTCACCATTATCATAATTTTAAATGTTTATCTCAAGATAAACATTTGCTCTCACAACATTGGACGAGAATTTTTCTCCGGGAAAAGCCTCAGCACCCGAGCTGTTGGTTCCACTCGACCGCACAAAATTGGCGGCGTTCTTCAAATGTTCGCGCTGTCCACAAACATACAGCTCAAACATGCTCTCGATGATTCGTGAGTTTATTCTTTTTTCCCTCCTCACGATCCCGATGAGTTTGCTTTAAAGCTTTCAACCCCCCGCATCAATAGCGAATTTTCGTCCCTTCGATTATGATAAATGATTTTTCGGTCTCTTGCGCAATGATTACGCCGGGGAAAATTTCCCCGTCTGGACCGAAGGGAAAACGAGGGCTACGGTTTTGGGGCCAGAAACCGCGACGAAAAATACCACAACAATCAATGCCGGGTCGGTTCGTTTTGGTTTTTGGCAAACAGCCCCCCTCCATCTCCATCTTGCCTCACCAATTTCAGCTGGTTGACAGTTATTATGGAGCGGAATTTAATACCCCAAGGAAGGGTGGTGGCCGAAGGAGATTCTGGTTCAGAGCTCGAAGAAGGTTGGACGAGTGTGGGGGCGGTAGACGGACTTAATTAACTTTGGGTTTGGGTCTTGGGATGACCGGCAGGGTTTTCGTGGGAACTTGAGCATTCTTGAAGGGAAAGGATATTGACTGGGAGGAAATGTTAAAGGTGCTTGATTGGCGCGAAACAGTTGTACAGTTTCAAATGTTTTGATTTAGTTCCAAATTTTGCCAACTGTGTACTCTCAGTCTGGGTGGCGTTGGCCAAAATTGATTATTTATTGATGGCTATATCTCAGATTCTAAATTTAAGATTTTTTCTAGATTTTTTTAAGTGCAGTTTGTTAGCCTAAATCTGCTATAATCTGTAGAAGTGATTTAGATGCGTAGCACAAATTTAAAGCCCTCAGTGTACAATTTCCGTCTTCTCAATTTTAGAAGAAATGTCAAAATCATCTTAACATGTCCATCAAAAGAAATCCTCCCAGAGCAGCTTCGATTTAATCGCCGTTCAACTCAATCTAGGCCAAACCGCACGATACCCGTGGGACAGTATTTCCCTTTATCATCCTCCTCGTAAATAATTTATAGCCAAGTTGTCTTGCGTTTCGGTGCCTTCCTGCCTGCAGCAAACCCTCCTTTTCCAGCTCGAAGGTTTTCGTTCCTACGCTTCCTCTTAGCTTTATTTTCCCCTTAACGCACCTCCTTCCACAAGTGTACCAACTCACAAATGCACAGCACAATTGACGTGAGGCATTTTTTACCACCCACCCTGCAGTCCCACTGGAACGACAATCTTTTGCACAACAATGTCGAGCCAAAAGCTGGAAGCGAGCGGCCACTTGAGCAACTGCGCTTTGTGGAGACAAATTGGCCGGGCATGGGGAAACTTTGAGCGAAGTAATTCAGAAACATTTAAATATCAGCAGTGGTCGGAGGAGGAAAAACTTAGCAGAAAGGGGAGGAGGGTGGGGAGACAAAAAAGTTGTTCAAACAACTAATGATTGAAGTTTGTTGAGCGTGGCTTATGAAAAATTAAGAAATTGTCAAGAAATCATATTGATCCTCTAAAACAATTTTTGTTTCCTTGTTATCTGTAACTTTTTTGATTGAAGTATAATTCATCATTCAATCATTTAAAAAAAATAATTGTTTTTGCTTAAAATAAATGTATTACACAATCCTAAAAAAATTAACATAGTTCCCTTTTTCAACTATGCGCTGTTTTCTTTAAAGAAACTTATGATTTTTTAAATGAATTTAAAATTTTGATCCAATGACCGATTTGCTAGAAGCTACACCAAAATGTCACTTATTTTTTAATTTTCACTGCGATTTTATAACTGAAAGTATTCATTATTATTATGATTCAATATTTGCTATGTGCTTCAAATGCGTTTTCTTACCTCAAACGCCAAAAATATTAACAGTAAAATTTATGCAAGCCTTTTTCCGTAAATCTGTTCCGTCCGTTGTCCCGCTACGCAAAGGTGAATATTTCATATTTCAACCAATTCGTTCAGTTCAAGGACATAAAGATTCGTTTTTCAATTTGTGGTGGGCAAAAGTAAAAAAAATCAATAATTGTGCCACTATATCCAAAACACAGATTTTTAAAAAAAAATATCGAAAAGGAGCCGATGAATCGGTCAAATATATTTTTTTTTTGCAATTTCGTGGTGAAACTTCTTATTTTCCTGTCATTCTTAAACGACGAAATAGCCTACTTTTCTATACCGTAAACCGGGGTGACTTTGATAGGATTCTAATTTGTTTTTGGAATATTTTCCAACAGGTAAGGTTTTTCTTTTTTTTTTTAAACTTATACTGGGGTAGGCCACACAAAGTCCATGCACTATTTTGGAAAAAAAGTTTTTTCAATGGTGTTTAGAAAAATTTCACTGTTTTTAATTAGTTAACTAAGTTTATAAGCTTTTTAACAGAATACTTATAAATTTTAGGTAAAATTGTTAAAAAGTCGGAATTTTGCCTGAAATTTGTTAAAACTAGTTTTGTTTATAAAATTATCGATTTATATTGCATTTTATATGAATTCAAAACACGAATCACAAGTTTTCACATTTGACATGATTTTTTTTCAACTGAAATTGCCTATATATTTTGAGATTTTTTTAAGCTGTGTTTCAAAAAACACATATTATTTATTATTTACCAGGGCTGCGGAGTCGGGTCATATTTCAAGCGACTCCAACTCCGACTCCGACTCCGGTTTTCTGAGATTAGCCGACTCCGACTCCGACTCCGGCTCCGGCTTTCAGCTCCAACCGACTCCGACTCCGACTCCGACTCCAACTCCGGCCTACCAACTCTAGCCGACTCCAACTCCGACTCCAGCATTCAAAAAATGTTTGGCTCCAACTCCGACTCCGACTCCACATATTTTTAAATGTTTCAAAAGTTATTTAACTATTATTTCGAAAACATTGATAAATAGGATTATTTAAAAACTCTCTAAGTGGAAAAACAGAAAAAAAGTTTCTAGTTTTACAAGTTTTATACGTTATAGAAACAGAAATCAAAACATATCTCCAGTTTTGAAGGCATTTCAGAAGAACAGTTTGGTAAGTAAATTTGGATTTATTTAATCATCCTCAAATTTTCATTAAATTTATTTAAAGCTAAAATATTAAGTTTTTGGAATGATCATTATCAGAAAGCTGGCCTTAATGATCGATTTAACATATAAATTCAATTTGCTCTCTTTTAGGCTGGCATTTAAAAGGAGCACAGTGCCTATAAAAGTCACCTGGTTTTTTTAAATAACAATTTTAAATGAAACTATTTTTTAAAGCTATGTACTATGATTTTTTAAGACATCACACCATGGCTGAAGAAGATTATTATTACAAATCAATGTATCTAAAAAATCTTCTTGGTAAGGACGCTTAAGGGGTCCTATTCAAATATCCGTGATCTGAAAAATAATTTACTTAGGAATTTAAGATTTATTTTAATTTTAAAATTTTCTATATATTTAAAAGGAGGCACGCGCATATTCAAAGATTATTTCAAAATTAGTTGCAACTTTTTTTGATATTTTTTTCAGTTTAAAAAAAATTAAGCGCGACACTTTGATTTTTTATGTACTTAGTTATAAACAAAATGCGCATGTTGTGTTCCAAGTAATAGATTGCTAAAATCATTAAAACCTTAAGACATTTGTTACCGGGGTATAAGATGACTGTGTACGTCCTTTTTTCAGAAAGAACTGGATTATATTTGGTCAAATTTGAATTGAAAGGGTACATAAAAATAGGCAAAAGGAAGCAGTCAAGAATCAATTAAATATATTTGATAACAAAACCAATATGGGTAATTCTCTACCAACTCACACGAAATCGGGAAAAGTTGCCCCGACCCCTCTTCGATTTGCGTGAAACTTTGTCCTAAGGGGTAACTTTTGTCAATTATCACGAATCCGAGGTCCGTTTTTTGATATCTCGTGACGGAGGGGCGGTACGACCCCTTCCATTTTTGAACATGCGAAAAAAGAGGTGTTTTTCAATAATTTGCAGCCTGAAACGGTGATGAGATAGAAATTTGGTGTCAAATGGACTTTTATGTAAAATTAGACGCCCGATTTGATGGCGTACTCGGAATTCCGAAAAAACGTATTTTTCATCGAAAAAAACACAAAAAAAGTTTTAAAAATTCTCCCATTTTCCGTTACTTGACTGTACAAAAATTTGGAACATGTCATTTTATGGGAAATTTAATGTACTTTTTGAATCTACATTGACCCAGAAGGGTCATTTTTTCATTTAGAACAAAATTTTTCATTTTAAAATTTCGTGTTTTTTCTAACTTTGCAGGGTTATTTTTTAGAGTGTAACAATGTTCAACAAAAATGTAGAGCAGACAATTACAAAAATTTTGATATATAGACATAAGGGGTTTGCTTATAAACATCAGGAGTTATCACGATTTTACGAAAAAAAGTTATGAAAAAGTTACTTTTTGCGTTTCTCTTTGTTTCGTCGTCCGTATCTGTCGCGGGTAACGATGAACGACCATGATCGACGACGACCAACTTTTTCAAAACTTTTTTTCGTGAAATCGCGATAACTCGTGATGTTTACAAGCAAATCCCTTATGTCTATATATCAAATTTTTTGTAATTTTCTGCTCTACAACTTTGTAGAACATTGTTACACTCTAAAAACTAACCCTGCAAAGTAAGAAAAAACACGAAATTTTAAAATGAAAAATTTTGTTCTAAATGAAAAAATGACCCTTCTGGGATCAATGTAGATCCGAAAAGTACATTAAATTTCCCATAAAATGACATGTTCCAAAAAATTTTACAGTCGAGTAACGGAAAATGGGAGAACTTTTAAAACTTTTTTAGTGTTTTTTTCGATGAAAAATACGTTTTTTCGGAATTCTGAGTACGCCATCAAATCGGGCGTCTAATTTTACATAAAAGTCCCTTTGGCACAAAATGTCATCTCATCACCGTTTCAGGCTGCAAATTATTGAAAAACACCTCTTTTTTCGCATGTTCAAAAATGGAAGGGATCGTACCACCCCTCCGTCACGAGATATCAAAAAACGGACCTCGGATTCGTGATCAGGGACAAAAGTTACCCCTTAGGACAAAGTTTCACAAAAATCGAAGAGGGGTCGGGGCAACTGCTGTGTGAGTTGGCGGAGAATCACCCATATTGTTTTTAATTTTATTAAGTTATGATGATAATACATACTTGGGTAAGTGGCTATCATTTAGTGATCATAGATCTAAAAAATGGCAACGCAGCGCATGCGTCTTGAAAAACAATTAAAAATATAAGGCCGATGCAAATATTTAAAAAAGTTTTTGTCCCTCGGCCCTGGCCGAGGTCAAGGGGGGGGCAAATAAATAAAAAAATATAAAAACTTAAATAACAAGCCATAGTCTTCACATTTAAATGAAAAAAAGTGTTTTAAAATGCATTTTACACTAGTTCAGTTGTTTTGCAATCATTAGTTTTCAAAAAATCTAAGATCTAACAAAAACAAAAATTGTATCGAAAAAAAAGATTTTGCATCGAAAATTTTCTAAAAATCTTAAGATTTTTTAATAAACCCAAACATGCTAAAAATGATTTTAAACGCAAAAGAATGTATTTTAATTTGATTTCAGCTTGTTGCACTTAAATTTTCATTGAAATTTTGAAGTTTATTGTAAAAATATTTTTTTTGCCCCCTGATTTTTCGGGCCAATTTTGAAGGGGGGGGGGTGACAAAAACTTTTAAAAATATTTGTACCAGCCTAAGAAGTTTTGTAAATTAAGCTGTTTTATAGCAAATACTGAAAAATAAAAATTATTTTTGTTAAATTTAAGATAACTCCGACTCCAACTCCGGGTTATCAGAAATGTTCGGATCCGACTCCGACTCCGACTCCAGCTAATAAAATTTAGCCGACTCCGGCTCAGACTCCAACTCCAGCTGTTCGAGTTTAGACTTCGACTCCGATTTCGACTCCGACTCCACAGCCCTGTTATTTACAAAGTTATTTAACCTTCTCCTAGTGGAAAATTGTCCAAAGAATCCGAAAATGCATTCCGTTTTCCGATTCAAAATCATGTTCATTGAGAAAATCATGACACTTTGAGAAGTTTAAAATAATGACTTTCATCAACATTTTCTTAACTATAGTTGACTAACTTTTTGAACTTTTCAAAATTTTATGAAAAGTTTTTTTTTAGGTACTTTGAGCACTTCTCTACCACGGTCAGTATGATTCTAAACCATTCCGTACGTATTTTAATTGTACTTTTCATTTTTCGGAAAAATCGCAAACCTATCAAAGTCACCCCGTTTTACGGTACCAAAAATTACAGAATCTAATAGCAATACTTTTCAAAACAAAGGCTGAAAAGTTCTACTTTTCAGCACTGAAATGGGTGCTGAAAAGCTGAACTTTTCAGCACTTGTTTCAAAAGTAATACTTTTCAACATTTTTTTGATTTAAGGCCCCACTCCCCTTTCTTCAAAGCCGGCACGAAAAATCAGTGGGCAAAAAATTTTTTTTTCCGAAAAAACTTGAAAATTTCCAATGCAATTAGAAGTTTAATCAGCTGAAAACCAGTTTAAATCAATCAATACATCGATATTGTGAGAACTAATGCCGATGCAAATATTTTTCAAAGTTTCTATTTCTCGGCTCTGGCCAGAGTCTAGGAAGGGGAGGCAAAAAATAAAAATAAAAATATTGAAATAACATTAGTTTACAAAAAATGTAAGATTTGACGAAAACAAAAAAAAAAACATTTTGCGGTACAAAACATCGACAATTTTCAAAAATTCTAAATATTTTTTAATCAATCCAAACATGCTAAAAATTATACTAAACGCAGGGGAATGCATTTTAAATTAAATTCACTGATTGCACTTAAATTGGGTCTCGTGGCGCAGGGGTAGCGGCTTCGGCTGCCGATCCCGATGATGCTATGAGACGCGGGTTTGATTCCCGCCTTATCCACTGAGCTTCTATCGGATGGTGAAGTAAAACGTCGGTCCCGGTTTCTCCTGTCTCGTCAGAGGCGCTGGAGCAGAAATCCCACGTTAGAGGAAGGCCATGCCCCGGGGGGCGTAGTGCCAATAGTTTCGTTTTTTTACTTAAATTTCCATTGAAATTTTGAAGTTTTTTGAAACAAAAAAAAATGTTGCTGCCTTATTTTTCGGGCCAACAAAAACATTAAATAAAATTTGTACCAGCCTTAGGATTGAAAAACAACTGGACGCGTGTAAAATGCATTTTAAAACACTTTTTTCTTCGATATGTTCAAACCTTGGCTTGTAATTTCAATATTTATATTTTTTTATTTTTTATTATACAGATATAATACAGATTTGTCGATCCCAAAAATCCCAAAAATCGGTACAAAAATTTTATTTTTAAATGATTAAATTTAAAAATGTCAACAATTTATTAATTGAATTGTGCTTAATATTATTGAAAAGCTTAAATCGCTTCGAATTTGACTTGATACAGATGAAATACAGATTTTTTTTTTACGAAAATACAGATTTCCCATGAAATAATCTGGCATCGTTAGTACCGAGTTTTTAATTACGTATGTTTACGGGTTTCGGGTATGTACGTGTGTCAAACGCGTTCTGTCCTGAAATCCCTTTGGCCTGTCGCAGTTACAGCAATTTTCAGGGTGTGTCAAGATAGCACGACAAGATTGCAACTTTTTTCATATGAAGAATGACGATAATGCATGATTTTTTTCGGTTTTTATTGAATATCTCAGGATAGAAACCGAATTTTGGGGATCTGTGAAGGTCAAAAGGTGAGGCTGCACAAAATGGCGTTCTTAACTCAATTTGTCCTAAAATGCACGTGTGACAAGATAGCACGACAGCGACGATATGATGTCCACTCCTTTAAATATACCTAGGAGAATGTTTATAAACCTTTTTCAAAAACATTCTTCTAAAAAAATTCCTCCTCTCTCCTCCATCTGTCAAAAAGTCCGAGTACCCAAATAAAAAAAGTTACGAAATTTTCATCGCACCCTCGTTAACAACTTGTGCGGGCCCAACAGTTTCTTCATCATTACGGCGCGCGGAATGTTCCTCTCCACAATCAAATTATTGGCGCTCTTCATCCGACGCGGTCTTGTCGGCGTCAATCATTCTGGAAATTTCGCACCCCTCCCTCTCAATTGCTGTTGTTCACCAATCATTCCCGGCGACCGTGTCTAATGATTAATGTGGAATTGAATTTGAAATTTTCCACCCCACACCACCCTACACCAATTTTTATTGTTGTTGTCGTCGTTGAAGTTCTTTTCGACTGGTGGTGGTCGTCTTCACAATCAACCGAGGATGCGAAAGTTGTCGATTTCGTTGGGCACGCTTTTCGCAAAAGGACGAAATCCCACGGACCGCTGATTATTGAGTTTGTCAATTTGGCGCGAAATTCTGTCACTCAATTCGGCTGATGCGGTTTCGATTCGGAAGAGAGAGGGATTTCGAATTGAATTTTCCTCCAAATACACGCGCAAAGTGTGGAAAATTCTTGGAAGAAACGGAAATTTCCACCCCCTTTTTCAAAACTGATACCGATACATTTTCGTGTGCAATACTGTGGGTGTGTGAGCGTGCTGAAAAGAGTACACCTTGAAATCCGCCAAACCTGGGTGGTCTATTTGAAAAATTGCCATCCGCAGCCATAAATTTTCTCCCGGAGAGCACACTGCGACATGCTCGTACGAACGAAGGGTACAATTTCCGATCGGAGGTGGAGGAAAAGTGGAAAAGCTCACGCAATTTTGTTTTTTCCTGCTCCTGTTCCGCCCCATTTGGCTGGGTTAGTGAGTCAGACATATACCTATACTGCAGCGGGATTAGTTTTAGAGAAGATAGTTTGATTTGCACCTGGGACCTGGAAAGCTGTGGCTTGAAAATTGAAAATTTTCAAAATGTAAAATTGAAAAACAAAAACTTAAAATGGCACAATTTTTTCAATTTAATATTATGAATAAAAGTATAAAATACTCAGTCTTTTCAAAAACAAAAAAAAAATAATAGAAAACATTTGAAGCGCTGAACATTTTGCAGATGAGCAACTCTCTACGAAATCGGTCTTTTTTCTTAAATTTTAATTTTTGTATGTGAGCAATTCTCGCTGAAACCGTCCCACTAGATGCACATGTTCTCAAATCGTTACGGCAATGTTCTCATTCGATTCAGCGCACCAAAAAACCATAAAAACAACCTTCGAGCCAATGAAAATGTCAGCCGTTAGCCACCTGTAAATAAAAACATGTTTTGAACAATGGATTTTTTCGAAAAAATGCCCTAATTTGATGAAATGATATCTCCCAAAATACATTACCAAACATCAAAAACTTATATATCGTTGGAAAGGTAATCGCGAGGGCTTTCTATCGCACTTTGATAAACATTTGGAAAATTATTTTTTCAGGGGTAATTTTAAGGGTTTTTGGGAAACTTACTCTTAATTTTGAATTTTGACCGTGTTCGCAACCACTTATTGTTACGAAACCATTTTCATTCGAAAGATTGGACGATTTTGCATAAAATCAACTTGAGAAAAGTAGTGTAATGAAATAGTTTTCGTATAGTTATTAACGGATTAAAGAAATTGGTCAAGATTCATTTAAAAATAACCAAAGCTCAGACTTCAGAAATGAGCCTTATTTACAGGCAAAACAAAGCAGGATTGTATTTGAGCCGAATGTACAGTCATCTGAGGCAAATCTGGACATATAGGATGAATAGGGACAGCTATTTCAACTATGCTTTCACTCATTAGATCATATTTTTAATTTGTTTATGTAAAAGCATACATAAACAAACAAGATTCTGAATTTGAAGCTTTTAAGTACTCTGAAAACTAATGTCCTTACTTAGACTGTAGTCTCGATTCGCTACATTTCACTGAAGTAATATTTTATGTAAAGAATTTGTTTCAGGAAAGTCTGCTTTATTTGTATAACCTCAATTGTGCACATAAAAGTGCAAAGTTGAAATCAATATTTTTTATCAAGTTAAAATTTGGTAGGGCTGTTGATATCATCAAAACAAGCAAGAAACTCGTTTTGCGTCCAAATCGAACTACGCCCTTTTACATGACACAAGACAATTTACGATAAATTTATCTTTATTTGGGGTAAATAACAACCCCCAATTAAAAACTGGATGAAAAATTCACTTGAAAAACAAAAAAATGTTAATAATCCCTTTGCCCCACATACAGTGCAAAGCTACGCACTTAATTTTTTTTATGGTAATTGCCTAGTTCTCGACGCGCTCTGAGGTAATACGTAGTACCTAGGTACTACGTTTTGAAGGCAAGTGATAGGGGTACCATTTTGTATATACATCGAATCAAAAATATTGTATGGTCGGTGACAGAATGATTGTCACTAGATGCGTACCTTTGCCCCGCTCTTCTCTATTTTATGCAAAAAAAAGTTGGGATTCATTCAACTTTAATTTTGATTGCTCTAAATATGAAAACCATGTATCATGTTTTCATTTGCGCAACATAAATACACTGAAAATAGTTTTAATTGAAAAACAGAATACACCTATTAATTCTACGTAAAATTATCTTTCTAGTGAATTCTGGCTCGATTTTGTACGACTTGCGGTTTTAGAGATATGGCAGTTTGAAAATGAAGGTTTGCAAAAAAAAAACGAAACTTTGGGGTGGTGTCAAATAAAAGGGCGTAGTTCGATTTGGACGCAAAACGAGTTTCTTGCTTGTTTTGATGATATCAACAGCCCCACCAAATTTTATAACTTGATAAAAAATATTGATTTCAACTTTGCACTTTTATGTGCACAATTGAGGTTATACAAATAAAGCAGACCTTCCTGAAACAAATTCTTTACATAAAATATTACTTCAGTGCAATGTGGCGAATCGAGACTACAGTCTAAGTAAGGACATTAGTTTTCAGAGTACTTAAAAGCTTCAAATTCAGAATCTTGTTTGTTTATGTATGCTTTTACATAAACAAATTAAAAATATGATCTAATGAGTGAAAGCATAGTTGAAATAGCTGTCCCTATTCATCCTATATGTCCAGATTTGCCTCAGATGACTGTACATTCGGCTCAAATACAATCCTGCTTTGTTTTGCCTGTAAATAAGGCTCATTTCTGAAGTCTGAGCTTTGGTTATTTTTAAATGAATCTTGACCAATTTCTTTAATCCGTTAATAACTATACGAAAACTATTTCATTACACTACTTTTCTCAAGTTGATTTTATGCAAAATCGTCCAATCTTTCGAATGAAAATGGTTTCGTAACAATAAGTGGTTGCGAACACGGTCAAAATTCAAAATTAAGAGTAAGTTTCCCAAAAACCCTTAAAATTACCCCTGAAAAAATAATTTTCCAAATGTTTATCAAAGTGCGATAGAAAGCCCTCGCGATTACCTTTCCAACGATGTATAAGTTTTTGATGTTTGGTAATGTATTTTGGGAGATATCATTTCATCAAATTAGGGCATTTTTTCGAAAAAATCCATTGTTCAAAACATGTTTTTATTTACAGGTGGCTAACGGCTGACATTTTCATTGGCTCGAAGGTTGTTTTTATGGTTTTTTGGTGCGCTGAATCGAATGAGAACATTGCCGTAACGATTTGAGAACATGTGCATCTAGTGGGACGGTTTCAGCGAGAATTGCTCATGTTTTAATCCGGCTGAAACTTTTTTGGTGCCTTCGGTATGCCCAAAGAAGCTATTCTGCATCATTAGTTTGTCCATGTAATTTTCCATACAAATTTGGCAGCTGTCCATACAAAAATGATGTATGAAAATTAAAAAAAATCTGTATCTTTTGAAAGAATTTTTTGATCGATTTGATGTCTTCGATAAAGTTGTAGGTATGGATATGGACTACAATGGAAAAAAAATATAAATGGTAAAACAAAATTTGGTGAATTTTTAATTAACTTTTTGTCATTTATTTTTTTATTTTTTGATATGTTTTAGAGGACATCAAATGCCAACTTTTCAGAAATTTTCAGGTTGTGCAAAAAATCTTTGACCGAGTTATAATTTTTTAATGAATACTGATTTAAAAAAAATGGAAATATTGGTCGCAAAATAATCTTTAAGTCTTTTTTCGATGTACAATCAAATTGGCAATCAAAAAGGACTTCAGTGAAATTTTGATAAAGTGCACCGTTTTCAAGTTAAAACCATTTTTAGGTAATTTTTTTGAAAAAAGTCGTAGTTTTTCATTTTTTTTAAATTATTTCACATTTTTCCCACTTTTGAAAAAAATATTTTTGAAAAGCTGAGCGTACTATTGACTGTTTGGCCCTTTTGAAATGTAAGTCTTGATTTAATTTTTTTTTAATATTTTTTCGAAAAGATCTGTAAATTTCACGAATGTTTCATAGTTTAACATTGTAAATCGAACCATTAGTTGCTGAGATATCGACGTTAGAAAATGGTGGGTGGTTTAGGTGAGACTTGGAAAACATAAATTTTCCTGTTTTTAAACCTTTGCATGGCAATATCTTAGCAACTAAGGCGTCATCCATAAAGTACGTACGCTCATAGGGGGGTAGGGGGGGCTACCGTAGGTGTGACAAGATGTGACGAAGGAGGGAGGGGGGGTTTGCGAAAATGTGACGTCACGCTAGGTTTTTTTTATGATATCATAATATCTATTCGAAATGTATACAATTAAATTAAATCCTCTTTTCTAAAATTGTTTTGCTTACTATTATTTAGAAGTATCACATTATAATTGATTACATAGTCACATTTATTTGTTCAGCTTGAACTTCAATATTTTGCAAATTCTTGTTCGATAAAAATAAATGCCTTGAAAGCAGGGTGTTCATAAGAAAACTGCTATAAATGGTTTGAACTTATAAAATACAAAGCTGTGAAATTTTTTTCAAGATTTTTTAATATTTTAGATTTTTTTTAAGACCGTGTCTTATAATTTTCAAAAGATACAAAACTGTTTTTTTTATTTCGCAATGATTATTCTAAAAAATTACAACTTTTTTAAATAAAATAAAATAAAATATGACAAAAACACCAAAATTATGAGAGTTCAAAGAAACAAAAACTATACAAAATCCCATCGAAAACAAGGGGGGGGGGGTCTGGCAAAATGTGACGTACTTTTTGAGGGGGGGTTCAACCTTGCGTGACAAAGTGTGACATAGGGGGGAGGGGGGATTAATTTTGGCCGATTTTTGCGTGACATACTTTATGGATGACGCCTAAGGGTCGTATCAACAAAGTTCAAAAAAGCAAAATATAGAGAATTTTCTCAGCTTTTCAAAATATTTTTTTTCAAAACTGGGCAAACTTGTGCACTAATTTAAAAAAAAATGAAAAACTGCGACTATTAAAAAAAAATATCAAAAAATTGCTTTAACTTGAAAATGGTGCACTTTATCAAAATTTCACTGAAGTACTTTTTGATTGCAAATTTGATTTTACATCGGAAAATGATGATGACAAACTTTTGCGACCAATATTTCGATTTTTTGAAAAAATCAGTATTGATTAAAAAATTCATAACTCGGTCAAAGATTTTTTGCACAACCTGAAAATTTCTGAAAAGTTGGCATTTGATGTCCTTTAAAACACATATAAAAAAATAAAAATAATGTTTTATTGCAAATCAAATTTTAGTACCGTAAAACGGGGTGACTTTGATAGCCGGGGTGACTTTGATAGGTTTGCGTAGTAGAGATGTGTTCAAAGTAACTCAAGAAGAACTTTTCATAAAATTTTGACAAGTTTAAAAAGTTAGTTAACTATAGTTAAGAAAATGTTGATGATAGTCATTATTTTAAACTTCTCAAAGTGTCATGATTTTCTCAATGAACATGATTTTTAATCGGAAAACGTAATGCATTTTCGGATTCTTTGGACAATTTTCCACTAGGAGAAGGTTAAAAAAGTTTGTAAATAATAAATAATATGTGTTTTTGAAACACAATTTAAAAAAATCTTCTAATTTATAGGCAATTTCAGTTAAACAAATTTCATGTAAAATGTGAAAACTTGTGATTCGAGCTTTGAATTCAGTATAAAATGCAATATAAATCGATAATTTTATAAACATAACTAAGTTTAAACAAATTTCAGGCAAAATTCCGACTTTTTAACAATTTTATCTAAAATTTATATGTTTTTTGCTAAAAAGCTTATACACTTAATTAAATAAATATATACATTGATTTTTTTTCTTTAAAACTATATCAGCTACTTTAGTGATGGTACATTTAGCGTACAAATAAAGTTTGAACATCTTAAATACGAGTTTAACAAGAAAAACTATGACTATCAGAGTCACCCGGAATTAAAACTTAGAATTTTTAACGTAACTATTTTTCTAAACATTATTGAAAAAACTTTTTTCCGAAATAGTGCATGGACTATGTGTGGTCTACCCCAGTACATGTTTTAAAAATAATAATCTATAGAAAAACCGTATCTGTTGGAAAATAATCTGAAAACAAATTGAAATCCTATCAAAGTCACCCCGGTTTACGATAACAAAAAGTTAAATAAAAAATCACCATTCAATGCTATGAAATTCTTATCGATTTCTTAGTAATTGACTGTTGGGACCATCCATAAACCACGTGGACACTTTAGGGGGTATGGCGATTGTCCACGCTCCATACAAAAAGGTTTTTGTATGGACAATTGTCCACGATGGGGGTTGAGATTTCCAAAAATGTGTCCACGTGGTTTATGGATGGTCCCGTTCTACTGTTCATCTATTTACACAACCTAATCTGAATTTCCAGACCAATTTTTTTTTTCAATTCTAAGGCGATGTCATTTTTTTTTCGTTCGATTTTTTGTGAAAATAGCCTAAGATTATGCAACAAGCCTCACGAAAATTACAAGATGATATGTATACCTTAAAAAAATACAGAAATTATCCATTAAAACGGCTTTTTATTGTGGTTTACTCGTAATTTTTTTTCAAAAACCGAATGTGGGAATCGATTTTCCAGACAATTTACATAAATGTCTCCATGTTGAGCATTGTCCTAAGTCCAATGTGAAGATACAGTGATTTAAATAAAAATGCACTGAACAAATGAATGCTGACAGAAAAACGAAATTACTGAAATCACTCGTCAGCACCATAATTTCACTATCTGTCAGTACCAAATCCCACCAATCAACATCATCAGCGCTGATAAAGCATCGACGGATGGGAAAGTGGTGGCAGGAAATTGTATGCACATAAACATCGAAAATCCAATCCACCCTAGCACATCCTTCCCCGAGCAGCACCACTCCCAAATCTCATCAGCTGCGCAGATAAAACCCCACCAGCCTGATTATTCGCGACAAATTGATCCCGTTCCTGAATCGTCCTGACGGAATCAGATCCTGCCAGGATCTACACACAACTATTCGCCGTCATCGGCAGCCGGTACTGGAGGCAGCAGCATATACGATGAGGTGCCAGTGGGACATGTAGTTGGGAATCCCATGCAATATGCATTTTCCGTGACAAATTCTGGTCCCAAATCAATCCTGAAGATTTTTTTTCCAAGTACATTTTTGTGTGGCATTCGAAAGCTCCAAGCAATTGCACAAACTGAAAGTGAATATTTCTGCATCAGCGGAAAGGATTCCCAAAGAATTCTGCAACATTTTTGTTTATCTTTAATTTAGCGTGCATTTCCCAGCAAACTGTGCACTCCAGATTATTCCCGATCCACGTCGCCACCTTCATCCGACAAGTTCATAAAAAAGTATTTTCCCATCAATTTGCCCTAGTTTTCCCCCAACGTCCCCCACTCACATTCTCGTGCGCCAGCACGGTTTCAACCCCGAAGGATTTTCCATCCCTTGGAGCAAAGTTTGTATCTTCGGTTGCATACATGCAGGGGGGTTTCTCTTTCCGTTTTTTTCTTCCTCTAGGTTGAGCTTCCGCTGCAGCATCGAGAGCCGTGTGTGCCATCCGGAATATTCCTCTTCACCCCGATCATCGTCATCATCGGGACACACAATCCGGTCCGCAAACAGGTAAATGTAAATTTTTGCCGCACGGTTCTTGTCAGCCAGCCAAGGCAGATGGGGGCACCTGGAATCTTCTATCATTGGAAATTCCTGCTCACTTTCTCTCTCTCTCTCGGGAATACATTTTCTCATAAATGTGGGGAGCACGTTAATCCTGGGGTATTGTTGAGTTTGCAAATAGGTGGAACATCTTAAATTCTAGTTTATTGTGAATAAACTCAGTGTCATGCAGTGAGTTTAAAAAAATGTTTAATCAGAATTGTACCAAGCAAATGAAATCTTAGTTATAAATCAACTTAATTTAGCATAAAGTTACTTGGGAAAACTTGAGGCCATGTTATAGTTCTATTTTTTAATCTTTTGATTAAAAACGACAAAATTTACTTTCCAATCCAATTTCGATCCAATCCAATTTTAAGCATATTTGCAAAAAGTGTTGGAAGGAACAGACATTGTTTGGCAGCAATGTTGTATTTTTTACCAAAAATACTTACACAGTAAAAAAAGTCATGGTAAAATTTCATCTAAAAAGGAGTACATCTTTTATGTCAGAAAAAAGCTTTAATTCTACATTAGTTGTTCGGTAACTGGGCGTTGTTTAACTGGGCTGCTTTTTAACTGGGCGCTCGATAACTGGGCCGTAGCCCAGTTAAAAAGCAGACAAACGTCAAAAAACCAAAACAAACCAAAATGACCGAGGGGTTAATGGATGCAAAAATCATATTCAATAAATAAAAAACTTTTTTCAAACTTTTGTTTAATTTCAAGTTAAAATTAAAGAAATATGAAAAGCAAGCATTGTGAATAAATTTGAGTAACTTTTATTTTTATATTTCATCTGGAAAATATTATGCATCGGTAGTCCCCTCGTTATTTTTTGTTCAGCCCAGTTAACGAGCAGCATTCGTTGACTGGGCTACGTTCTCAGCCCAGTTACCGAACAACTACTGTATCTCTAATAATGTGTAGATTTACATCTGGCAGACGCTAGGAAAAAATATCTGTAATCCCAAAAAAATATCAAACCGGCGATAGTTAAATCTAGCTTACTAAGTCCGCGCCCCAACCCGCACGGCCATCTCGCCGCTGTGTAAACTGTACGATCAACCCATCCACACAGTAAAAAAAATCTGTGTAAAATCGCATGCAAAAGCATGCACATCACCTTTGTGAGCAAAAGCATGTAATATTGTATGAGAAAACGTGTACACAAAAAGCATGTACAAAAGAAAAATAAATTAATTTTGACCACCCCAAAAATAACATCAATCTGGTGAGAGTCATATCCAGATTACCAAGTCCGCGCCCCAACCATCCCGGCTATCTCGCCGCTGTGAATTTAGTTGGATCAACACCGATGTAGCTGTACGTTCCCCATACATCGTATACAGTTAATTCAGTATACGACGTACGGGAAACCTACTGGTACATCGGCGTTGAACACAGCATTTACAAGACGGTGAGATAGCCGAGACGGTTGGGCGCAGACTTGGTAATCTGGATATGACTCTCACCAGATTGATGTTATTTTTGGGGTGTGCAAAATTTATTTATTTTTCTTTTGTACATGCTTTTTGTGTACACGTTTTCTCATACAATATTACATGCTTTTGCTCACGAAGGTGATGTGCATGCTTTTGCATGCGATTTTACCATCGGATTTTTTGCTGTGCACTCAGAATCGAAAACTGAACAAATGTCTGTTCGTCTATCTGTTACCAAAATTGTTACTCAGTTTTCTCAGCACTGGCTGAACCGGTTAAGTCCGAACCGGTTGCATTTGACTTGGTTTAGGGTCCCATAGATCGAGTTTCAAGAAAAAGTTTCAGGTAGTTCAAAAGTTTTGTATACAAATGCGTTTTTGCATATATCCGGATGTTAGATAAATGGCCGGAAATTGTTTCAAATATTATCATGTTATAGAACGTTTGATAGATAATCGAAAGATCTTTCAAACGGGCCTAAAAAATCGAAGGTCTGGCAACCCAGTCCCAAGTTATGACCACTTAAGTAATATTTATGTACTTGTTGGAAGCCAGATCTCTTTTATCAGAACGAAAACTAGGTGCGGATCCATATCCCAACCTATCGTTGAATAGATAATCAAAAGACCTAACAAACGAGTCTAAAACATTATAAATCTGGCAACCCTGTCTCAAGTTAGGACCACTTAAGTGCTATTTATGTATTTTTTAAATCCGGATCTCACTTATTTGAACGGACCATTGTCCGACCTATTGTTGGATAGGTAACTGAAAACCATCCAAACCAGCCTAAAGCATCGAAGATCTGGCAATACTGTCATACTTTATGATGCTAGAATTAAATTTAACTCAGTTAGTAAATACTTTGTTTCTAATAAAGTTCATATGGAAATTATTTCCAGATTTTTTCAGTGGTCCATATTTGGTTAGGAGTGAGGAAAGCATCAACTACGTTTGTGGATTAAGTAAGTTTTTTGAATATCTTTTATGGCACATCATATTCAAGATACGTTTTATTTCTCTCAGAACTCAGCAATTTGTAGGAGCCTTTCCTATGATCAAGGAAGCCTATTTGCTTCATTGGTTCGTCAATACAAATTTTATACAAATATGACAGCTGTCTATTTCTACTTTTCTTTGAAGCACATAAATTTGATTTAAGCGGAAATGTTATTTTTAAATTTTATAATTATTTTATATATTTTAGAAGAACAGAACAGGCAACTTCTAATCAATTACCTAACAGCAGCAAAATATATTCGGCAGTGTTGCCAATTTTTGTCATTGCAATTTCATAACCAAAATTGAAAAAAAGTACTTTACAGACATTCTGAAAACTCATTTCACCAACCCTCAAAAATTGACTCTATTTCGACGTCGTCGTGCTATCTTGTCGTACCCGCCATTTTGACGTTCCGAGAAAAACGGGTTTTAATGTTTAACCTTGAATATACAAAAACGAGAGCACGCAATGTAAACAATAACAAACACGTTTTGTTTGGCTGACCATTCTGTGCATTGTCCCGAAGTTTGGTTGAAGTTGGTTGCTGGAGTCCCGAGTTATAATTACAAATGTTTACGGTAGTCTAGCTTGTACGTGCGACAAACGCATCCTGACTTTCCTGGCCTGAAATCCCTTTGGCCTTTTGTCGCACTTACATCAATTTTCATGGAGTGACAACATAGCACGACAAGATTGAAACTACTTTCATATGTAAAGTGACAAAATGCACGGAGTTTTTTCGGTTTTTGTTGAATATCTCAGGATTGAAATCGAATTTTGGGGATCTGTGAAGGTCAAAAGGTGAGGCATTGTGAGCTGCACAAAATGGCGTTCTTAACTCAATTTGGCCCAAAATGCACGTACGACAAGTTAGCACGATGGCGACGATTTACAGAAGACAGAATTGTAAAATGTTCACATGTTTCAAATTTCCAAAAAATATTTTAATGAACATTTTTTACATGGAGATTGGTTTTGTTAAATACGTTATCTTATTGCTTGAGTAAACTTTAAAAACAATGGTAAGCTGACACAGACAAACTGATAATTTCGAAGCCTCTGTGCTCTCTTATGCAAGATAGGAATACCAGCAAGCTTAGTACAAGAGAGCACAGAGGCATTGATTTGTTGATTCTAGATCGAAACTGATCATACTTTAGATAATAAAATTAGGTTTAATATCAATCAGAATTTTACAAAAAAGTTTTTTGAAAAAGTTATAATTTTGACCATTTTTGACCAGTTTTTCAAATTTTAACCCCAAGAACTCAATTGTGTGCTTTTGAAAGTATTTTTTCGGAAAGCTCAGCTAATTTTGCATAAGAATGACCCCTTGGACGATTGTTGTGACTCGTGCATTGCGAGAATCAAATTTTTTTTTCAAAAAAATATTTTTGTGATGATTGTTTTTTATTTTTATTTTCGAAAAATCCCCACATACAAGCAGTGCACAAGCCACAACAATCGTCCAAATGGTCATTCTTATGCAAAATTAGCTGAACATTCCGAAAAAAAATACTTTCAAAAGCACACGGGGGTTAAAAATTCGAAAAACTGATCAAAAACGGTCAAAATCATAACTTTTTCAAAAAACATTTTTGTGAAATTCTGATAATTCGTGAAGAATACTTGCAAACCCCTTATGTCTATACATCATTTTTTTTGTCTGCTCTACAACTTTGTAGAACATTGTTGCACTCTAAAATGTAACCCTGCAAAGTTAGAAAAAACACGAAATTTTAAAATGAAACATTTTGTTCCAAATGAAAAAAATGACCCTTCTGGGTTATTTCAGAATCGAAAAGTACATTAAATTTCCCATAAAATGACATGTCTCACGATTTTTGACAGTTGAGTAACGGGAAATGGAAGCGATTTTAAATCTTTTTTTAACTTTTTTGATGAAAAATACTTTTTTTTCGGAATTTTTAGTACGCCATCAAATCGGGCGTCTAATTTTACACAAAAGTCCCTTTGACATCAAATTTCTATCTCTTCACGGTTGCGAGCTACAAATCACTAAAAAACGTGTCTTAGTAAAAAACCAGAAAAATGAAAGGGGTTGTACCGCCCCACAGTCACGAGATATCGAAAAATGGACCTCGGATGCGTGATCAAGGACAAAAATTACCACTTGGAGCAAAGTGTCACAAAAATCGAAGAGGGGCCGGGGCAACTTTTTCCGATTTCGTGTGAGTTGGTGGAGAATTACCGAATTAACACCTGAATTTTCAAAAGGAACCAAAATAAACCTTTGAGGAATAATAACGTTAATACGGAAAAAATCAATTGATACTTTGAGGTTAAGCAACGGCAGAAGTTTTAAGTGAAACAAATTTATAAACAATCAAATAAAATTGATAAACTATTCAGTATGTGATTTTGTCATTGTAATTTTAATGACAAGTTAATAAAATGTATGAAATATTGCTGTTTTTCAAAAATTCATTGAATTTTTCTTAGTAACAACAAGTTTAAAAAAAAATATTTGCATCATCAAAAGACTGTTGAAATAAACACTTTACATGAAAAAAAACCTGTTGAATCAAGTTTCTGGATACAAAAATAAACAAAAAAATATTGTCTAAAGAACCCTTATTTAGTTAGTTTCCCAAAATTATAAAAGATTTTCAAGGTATTTAATAGCAATGATTGCTTTGCCAATTAAAACTAAATGTTTGTTTGTCCGTGGATAAATAAAATGAGTAACTAAATTAGGCGAAACTTCTTACATTCGTTTTCTGGCAAGTCTTCTGTTTGGTAATAAATTCCACAAAGCTTGAGATTAATAAATCTGTCCTAATAGACCCCATATTACCCAATTCTTAACCATTTTTGTCGAAGCACATTTTTCTACGCCAGACTTCCACCCGGTTCTCACTCTCGTCAAGCCCACCTTACCGGTACTCTCGAACAGAACCATCGTACCCATGTAGCGTTCTTGAAGCCAAAGCAGATACAACAGCTGCTGTACCAAGCCGTACACCACACTCTTGCCCCGTAATCGAATAAGGCTCCAGCACGGCAGGCTCCAGGCCATGCCGGTAACCTTCCCAGAACCTGGGAACGTTCTCTTCCGGCAACGGAAATTCCAGAACAGCAAAGGGGCAGGAATTCTTGCGCGCCGAATTCTCCCTCAGTCTCCGGTGTGTTGCATGCTGCTTCTCCCGGTACACATAACGCAAAACGCCCCCGCACCTTCCACGTGGATGATACAAAATGCAGGTGGTGCCTGCTGCTGCAGCTTGGGAGCAGGAAACTGAATTGAATCATGGTGTAAGAAAAAGTACATTTTTATGATTTTTTTCAACATTCAAAAAAATTTGTTGAATTTGCTTGAAAAAAAAAATATTTGCTTGAATAGTAAAATTCAGAATTTTAAAATTCACGACTTTATAAGAAACACCGTGCAACACAGTTGTAAGAAAAGCGTGAAAAAAATCCCAACTCTTTCTCTGCAGGGATTTGTAAATTTGGGTTTTCCCCCGAAATGTGAGCAGCACAACCCCGGGGTTGGAGTGTGTGTGTGGCATTGCATCGAGTAGGAAAATTGCAAATATGCTCGAAAATTAGATGGGTTTTCTGGGAGTTCAGGGCCTGGGAAAACCCTTTTCTCCCGTCCCTTATTTTTTTCCCTCCCCCCGGGGTGAAGTGATGGGCTGACATGTGAGACACGATGAGACGTATTCGGTTTTTATTTGAATTTTTTCTTCGCCTTTTTCTGGCAGCTCCGTGTGACACGGAAGCTTGACGTGTGTGCGGTGGGTTTTTTTTTTCGAGGGAAATATTTGTAGCAATTTTACCGTAAGAATCGGTAGGCAAAAAATGCAATCAACTTGGATCAAAATGTTGCACCGTGTGTCAATTGGGGTACCATTTCGGGGGGAGCAATACGTTTTGCATCTGCACGAAGATGAAATGGAAGTATGTTTGGATTATTGGAATTTCAATATTTTTCTTTGATATTTATGTGAACTTCACAGTTCGTCGAAAAACAATTTAAATTGCCCAATTTCAATGCCCCTTGGGAGTCATCCATACGTTAAAATCGGCCACAATTAGAGTGGTTTTAAAACAAACAGTTTTACACTTAGTTTTTATTTTATTTTTATTTTTTACTTATTTATAAAACCAACGTTGTAATCAAAATTATTGTGAATCGTGATTTTAGTGCAAAAGAGCAAACAGCTGTAGGACGCTAGTTTAACTAATAGGATTTTGAGTTTGTCTTGGGTTGAAGATGACCGAGCCACGTAGCCTAGTGGTAACGCTTCTGCCTAATAAGCGGTAGATCGGAGTTTCAAATCCCGGCTCGGACCAACACAACTGGTGATCTTTTCCCTTCTGGAATCGATTGCTAGGTAGTGTATCGTCACAAACTGAACCTTATGAAGACACCTTAGGAAGACAACCTTTGGAATTTTAACATTAACCTTAACATGTTAACATTAAGTTGATTAATAAACTGGTGATCATTGTAATATAATTTTTGAAATTTCAACGTTTTGAAGTGATTTCAACAAAATTTTGTTGCAGCATTTTTGAATAGAAATTATGCTTGCAAATATCCTAAGTTCATATGTTCATCTACAGAAGACAAATCTGGATAATACTTTTTGGGTTTCTTTAGTATGCCCAAAGAAGCTATTTTGCATCATCATTTTGTCCATATCATTTTCCATCCAAATTTGGTAGGTGTCCTTACAAAAATGGTATATGAAAATTCGAAAATCTTTTTCCTTTGAAGGATTTTTTTTATCGACTTGGTGTCTTCGGCAAAGTTTTAGGACTTTATTGAAAATACTGATACACGGATTATTTTTCCTGTCATTCTTGACTTCCTTTTCCTGTCATTCTTGAACGACGAAACAGCCTACTTTTCTGAACCAAAGTCGAATATTAAGCCATTGCAAAACAAATGCTGAAAAGTATTATTTTTCAGCACCGAAATGGATGCTGAAAAGTTGAACTTTTCAGCACTTGTTACGATTCATTAACTCAACTCGGTGAACCTCGTGGGATAAATGTACGATTCGTGCTGAAAAAATCTTTTTTGCAATTCCGTCGTGAAACTACTTACATTTCCTGTCATTCTTGAACGACGAAATAGCCTACTTTTCTGTACCAAAAATAACAGAATCGAATAGCAACACTTTTCAAAATAAATGCTGAAAAGTTCTACTTTTCAGCACTGAAATGGGTGCTGAAAAGTTGAACTTTTCAGCACTTGTTTGGAAAAGTATCACTTTTCAACATTTTTTTGATTTAAACGATTTATTGACAAAATACATGAAAATTCGACCTTAAAATTTCACTCAATGGGTGTTTTTTGAAATTGCAAAAAATGTTGTATGGAACTCGTTGCAAAACTTGATTTTTTCAGCACTCGTCGTATTTATCCAACTCGGTGAACCTCGTTGGATAAATGTACGGCTCGTGCTGAAAAAATCCTCTTTTTGCAACTTGTTGCATAAACTACTATTTTTTTACAACTTGTTGCATAAACTAATATTTGATCACAAAAAATTGATTTCCTAAATGACCTTTTTATTTATTTTATATGTGTTAAAGGACAAGCCAGGAATGTCATCTTTTCTGGAAATTCCAGAATAGGAAAACACTATTATAAGGTTTTTTAAACATACTGATCTAAAAAAAAAGGTCAGACAAATTCATTGGCTTCATTTTGAATTGTATAATCAAATTTGCAATCAATAAGTGCTTTAGTGAAATTCTTATAATATGCACATTTTCAAGTTATAGTCTTTTAAGGTTTCTTTTTTTTTTAAATAACTATTTTTCAATTTAAAAAAATGCTCATTAATGCCCATGTAAAAAACTAAATTTTCGACAAATTGAAAAAATTCCAGTAATTTGCTATTTTTAATATTGTTTTTAACTGTCTTTGGTTGCTGAGATATGGCCATTCAAAGATAAAAAAAACAGGAAAAATTAGATTTTCTTAGTTTTCCTATATTGGCTCTCGTTTTTGATCACCGGTATCTCGGGAAGTAGTGATTCGATTTCCAATGTTTAAAAATGAAAAAAAAAAATTGTTTCGCACCTTTCAATAAAAATAATTTAAAATTTTTATTTCAATATTAACTCAAGGTCTTAAACAGGTATTTTAGACATTTCAACAAGTACTTTTTGATTGCAAATTTGATGTAACATTACAAAATGATATCTAGAAATAGTTTTGACTTTTCCAGATAAAAAAAAATCTTAAAATCAAAGGTTTTTTTTAATATTTTAGAATTGTATGAATAGATGGAATTGTATGTCCTCTATAACATGTCCATAAAAGTATTTCAAAATGGAAATCAATTTTTAGTGAATAGTGAGGCCTTTGCAAATATTTTTCAAAGTTTATGTCGGCTTCCTCCTTCAAATTCGGCCTGAATTATCAAGGGGTAAACAAAAATATTTTATCGAAAAACTTCATAATTTTAATAAAAATTAAAGTTTATTCAACCGAAAACCAGTTAAAATGCAATTTTCTGCGTTTATAATCATACTTAGCATGTTCGAACTCCTTTGAAAACATTTAAAATGTTCTCCCCCCCCCCCCCCCCTTGACTTGGGTAATAGCCGAGGGACATAAACATCAAAAATATTTGCAACGGCCTAAAGTTAAAAATTATAAAAAAGTGAACCTTAAAAAAAATTCGTTGATATTTGGGCACTAACGAATAAAACCAAATTTTCCAGATTTAAAGCTTTCTGTAAGTTTACCAAAAATTAAGCTTATAAAACAATGTTAACATGATAAATACATTCAATTGAACAATTTATCATGACAACACATTGTTAATGTCTAAATCCAAATTAGTACCATAAACAATGCTTTACATAGAGTTTTGACTTAAAAACTTTTAACTAACCATAACATTACAATAACATATGTTTAAGTTCCTCTAAAGCCCGATTACATCATTACATTGAAAAAAAAATATCGATGCAATCAGGTTGTAAAAACAGTTTGCAGAACACATTCTTCTAATAATATATCAGCTTCTGCATACTATTGCCAAGGATATGTGCAATTTTGTTAGATAAAAAGGTACTTTCTCCAAAATATTTAGATTTGACTCCCTTTTTTACTTGATAAGCAGCAAGTACTGAGAAATTTCTTCTCTACGCCTTTTTTCCATAAATTCTTGCTTTATTTTATTTAAAGCACACAATTTAAAAGAAATTTGAATTGCACGCATTGCACCAGGAGTTATTTTTTAAATTTCTTCAATTTTACTTTTCTACAAAAATTAACAAAAAATGCCACAAAATGCTTATGGCACTATACAATCAATGCCAGTTTCACAAATCGATGCCAATGTGCTCTCTTGTACTAAGCTTGCTGGGATTCCTATCTTGATAGTACAAGAGAGCACACAATCATTGAAATGTTTAAAATAGCAATGCTTTATTTAACTTGAAATAAACCTTGGAAAGCATGATATTATTGGCACAAAGTCATTGTTGCAAGTTTTTGTTTTTCAAACTAGCAGTTTTTGATGTGACCTTAATTTTCGCATGATTGTTAAATAGTTTTTAAAAGTTGATGATATTACTAATTAAAAACAAAATCCAGTAAAATGCTTAAAATATTCATTTTCACAAATTTGTGCCGCTGCACTTTTTTCAACCTTATATCACTTCTGGGAAGAACAAAATAGATTTTATATCTTTATTGTTTCATGGTAAATAAAAGGGCAAAAATTAGGTTCCAATATTTATAATAAGTCATAAATAACAAATAATTCATCCATTTTGAAAGTCATAAAATGACATTGAAAAAAAACCTATTTCTGTTCATGAAGCCTCGTACTGATATCACAAATATTTTGTCAAGAATTTGAAAAAACTTATCATTCTGAAATTCTAATATATCTTAAATTTAAAATTGTAGAAAGAAAATATACAAAAAAATGCTTTTAAATGAATTTTGATATTTTGATTTAAAAACCTTTGTAAAGTTAGTACAAGCTTGAACCAAAAAAAAATATTACAATGGTTCCATTTCTTGACAACACATAGATTTTTTATAGCGTCGTGATCGAAATCGTATAGCCTGAAACTTGTTGCATACAATCTTCTGATACAGGTATGTTGTAATATCCTTCAAGGAAACTATTTAAATTGTTTTAAATTATGGTTGCGATTCTTTGAAAAATCATAGAATTTTTTCCAACTTTTTATCGATAAGCAACACAATCTTTTTCATATCATCGATCCAATTAGAACTTCTTATAAACTCCACTCTTATTTTCCACAAGCACGACAAACCTCCTTCACTAACTAACCTCCCAACGTCCAAGCGAAAAAAAAACACAATCACACTTAAAAATTACCTTCTTTATTTCCCCTTGACCAGCAGCATTAGCAGCAGCACCACGAACGAAATTGCCCCTCTTAACCAGCATCCAACACACAAAAATTGTGCTCCACCTTTTTGTTGCCAAGCCTCAACCGCAAAACTTTGCGTGTATCTCTTCAAAATGCATTAATTATCCTTTTTTTTCGCTTTTTTTCCTTCTTCAATTTTCTTCCCCCCGAACTTTCCACCTTTTCCCCCACTTTAATTTTTTACTTTTCACACAAAAAATACACACCTTTGACACTCTTGGAATTGCCGACCGTAAGGGAGTGGGGGTGGGAAAACCACAAAACTTTTCCTCCTTTTTTTATTTTCCTTTAATTTTATTTTTTTCGTTTGAAAGGGCCTCGAAACTTTATCACGACCAGCAACTATTAATGGGCGGGGGTAGAGGGTGGAGACCACACTTTTATGTTGCACCTCTTCCGCTCATAAAGGTAATAACAGCATAACTGGCGAGGACCCTCGTAGCTGTGCGAGTATGTGTGTGGTTTCAGGGGGTGGTGAACTTTTCACACCCGACCCCACTTGAGTGTGCACCGGGTGCAATAATTTCCACCTGTTTTTTTTTAGAGAATTTTCTTTTTTCTCGTTGACTTCTGGAGCACCTCACGAATGGGACGAACCTTAAGTTCTTTTTTTTCTGCGAACAACACTCTACACGAAAGTGTTGATTTAGGATTTTCGCCTGGAGGGGGTTTTCCTCCGGGTTTCCTCTTTCAGAGTTTTCCACGATAACAGAGGAAAACTGCACTTTAAATTTGTGTTTTTTTCTTCTCTTTTTGCTGAGAACCTCTTCGGGGCGGTCCACTTTTTCATTCGTCGCCGGTCAAGTGACTATCGAAAATTGCCAAGTTGACACAGTTTCACCTGCCCGAGGTCCTGCCAACGTAAACATCCATAAATCTTCACCTCTTCGACGACCGACGAAACACGCCCGAAGCAATCGAAACTCTCTCTCATGAAAATAACAAAAAAAAAAATAACGATCCAGTGCAGTTTTCCAACACACGATGTCCGCGCTAATCCATACTAATGGCACCCGGAAAAACGGGACACTTTTCCGGGAAATGCTTCTGCCCACCCAAAGTTTCCGGGGACTCCTCTAGGGACAGAACCTTTTTTTCTCCTCTACGCGAAAATTTCGTCCAATTTTTATCACATTACGGTCACTGTTGTTGCACGACCCTTCGATAAATTTCCCAACGAGGAGCTGCTCTCACTCTCAACGAGGTCGATTTTCCGAGCAAAACATACACACCCGGAAAAAAATTTCCTTCGCCGCGGACGATTTCGGTCGGAAAAACTTGTCAGCACCACGACAGTAACTCTTCAAAAACCCACAATTATCTTCGAATTTTCCCCAACAAGAAATCTGTCACTCTTCCTTCTTTTTTACGCAAAAGCTCCGGAAAAATCCCGGCCCAAAACGCGCGCGCGGTCAACCCCGGGAAAGCGGAACAAAGTGCGTCCACACTCGAACTCGGTCGGATTTTGACTAACCGAGGCGAGCTGCAACGGCGTTCCGAGACTGCGAGCCAGCCGCCTCGAAACCTGCCGGAGAGGGAGTTTTGTTGTCTTTACGCAGTTTCGGTGTGGGGAGACCGGTGCTTCCTGGCTGGGAAAAGCGGCGCTTTTCCTGGTTTGGGCAGGGTCGGTTTAAGGGGAAGAAGGGATGACGAGCGAATTGAGTTCAAGAGCAAGCGCTGGCTTCTTCCGGGATCGCTGGTGAGCCGGTGAAACGGTGAGAGAGGAGTTGAAGAGAGAGAGAGTTTTCCTGAGAGAGTGCATTAGAGAACTTAAGAGTCCTCTAGAGTGCATCCTTGAATGTCAGAGAATGAGAGTGAGTGCTTTTTGGAGCGCAAGGATGCGACTTTGGGGTGGAATGCATTTGGTATGATTTACGGATATTTAAATGAAACCAGCTGGGAACTCATCGTGTAACGCGAGAAACTCTCTGGTGATTTAGTGAGAGAGACACGGAAAGTCCGTCATGTACATTTCTTCAGTGTTCAACAAAAAAGCAAAAGCAAAAGCAAAAGCAAAAGCAAAAGCAAAAGCAAAAGCAAAAGCAAAAGCAAAAGCAAAAGCAAAAGCAAAAGCAAAAGCAAAAGCAAAAGCAAAAGCAAAAGCAAAAGCAAAAGCAAAAGCAAAAGCAAAGCAAAAGCAAAAGCAAAGCAAAAGCAAAAGCAAAAGCAAAAGCAAAAGCAAAAGCAAAGCAAAGCAAAGCAAAAGCAAAAGCAAAAGCAAAAGCAAAAGCAAAAGCAAAAGCAAAAGCAAAAGCAAAAGCAAAAGCAAAAGCAAAAGCAAAAGCAAAAGCAAAAGCAAAAGCAAAAGCAAAAGCAAAAGCAAAAGCAAAAGCAAAAGCAAAAGCAAAAGCAAAAGCAAAAGCAAAAGCAAAAGCAAAAGCAAAAGCAAAAGCAAAAGCAAAAGCAAAAGCAAAAGCAAAAGCAAAAGCAAAAGCAAAAGCAAAAGCAAAAGCAAAAGCAAAAGCAAAAGCAAAAGCAAAAGCAAAAGCAAAAGCAAAAGCAAAAGCAAAAGCAAAAGCAAAAGCAAAAGCAAAAGCAAAAGCAAAAGAAAAGCAAAAGCAAAAGCAAAGCAAAAGCAAAAGCAAAAGCAAAAGCAAAAGCAAAGCAAAAGCAAAAGCAAAAGCAAAAGCAAAGCAAAAGCAAAAGCAAAAGCAAAAGCAAAAGCAAAAGCAAAGCAAAAGCAAAGCAAAAGCAAAAGCAAAAGCAAAAGCAAAAGCAAAAGCAAAAGCAAAAGCAAAAGCAAAAGCAAAAGCAAAAGCAAAAGCAAAAGCAAAAGCAAAAGCAAAAGCAAAAGCAAAAGCAAAAGCAAAAGCAAAAGCAAAAGCAAAAGCAAAAGCAAAAGCAAAGCAAAAGCAAAAGCAAAAGCAAAAGCAAAAGCAAAAGCAAAAGCAAAAGCAAAAGCAAAAGCAAAAGCAAAAGCAAAAGCAAAAGCAAAAGCAAAAGCAAAAGCAAAAGCAAAAGCAAAAGCAAAAGCAAAAGCAAAAGCAAAAGCAAAAGCAAAAGCAAAAGCAAAAGCAAAAGCAAAAGCAAAAGCAAAAGCAAAAGCAAAAGCAAAAGCAAAAGCAAAAGCAAAAGTAAAAGCAAAAGTAAAAGCAAAAGCAAAAGCAAAAGCAAAAGCAAAAGCAAAAGCAAAAGCAAAAGCAAAAGCAAAAGCAAAAGCAAAAGTAAAAGCAAAAGTAAAAGCAAAAGCTAACCCAAACCCAAACCCAAACTTCTTGAAATTCTTGAAATTCTTGCAATTCTTGAAACTCTTGAAATTCTTGAAATTCTTGAAATTCTTGAAATTCTTGAAATTCTTGAAATTCTTGAAATTCTTGAAATTCTTGAAATTCTTAAAATTCTTGAAATTCTTGAAATTCTTGAAATTCTTGAAATTCTTGAAATTCTTGAAATTCTTGAAATTCTTGAAATTCTTAAAATTCTTGAAATTCTTGAAATTCTTGAAATTCTTGAAATTCTTGAAATTCTTGAAATTCTTGAAATTCTTGAAATTCTTGAAATTCTTGAAATTCTTGAAATTCTTGAAATTCTTGAAATTCTTGAAATTCTTGAAATTCTTGAAATTCTTGAAATTCTTGAAATTCTTGAAATTCTTGAAATTCTTGAAATTCTTGAAATTCTTGAAATTCTTGAAATTCTTGAAATTCTTGAAATTCTTGAAATTCTTGAAATTCTTGAAATTCTTGAAATTCTTGAAATTCTTGAAATTCTTGAAATTCTTGAAATTCTTAAAATTCTTGAAATTCTTGAAATTCTTGAAACTCTTGAAATTCTTGAAATTCTTGAAATTCTTGAAATTCTTGAAATTCTTGAAATTCTTGAAATTCTTGAAATTCTTGAAATTCTTGAAATTCTTAAAATTCTTGAAATTCTTGAAATTCTTGAAATTCTTGAAATTCTTGAAATTCTTAAAATTCTTGAAATTCTTGAAATTCTTGAAATTCTTGAAATTCTTGAAATTCTTGAAATTCTTGAAATTCTTGAAATTCTTGAAATTCTTGAAATTCTTGAAATTCTTGAAATTCTTGAAATTCTTGAAATTCTTGAAATTCTTGAAATTCTTGAAATTCTTGAAATTCTTGAAATTCTTGAAATTCTTGAAATTCTTGAAATTCTTGAAATTCTTGAAATTCTTGAAATTCTTGAAATTCTTGAAATTCTTGAAATTCTTGAAATTCTTGAAATTCTTGAAATTCTTGAAATTCTTAAAATTCTTGAAATTCTTGAAATTCTTGAAACTCTTGAAATTCTTGAAATTCTTGAAATTCTTGAAATTCTTGAAATTCTTGAAACTCTTGAAATTCTTGAAATTCTTGAAATTCTTGAAACTCTTGAAATTCTTGAAATTCTTGAAATTCTTGAAATTCTTGAAATTCTTGAAATTCTTGAAATTCTTGAAATTCTTGAAATTCTTGAAATTCTTAAAATTCTTGAAATTCTTGAAATTCTTGAAATTCTTGAAATTCTTGAAATTCTTGAAATTCTTGAAATTCTTAAAATTCTTGAAATTCTTGAAATTCTTGAAATTCTTGAAATTCTTGAAATTCTTGAAATTCTTGAAATTCTTGAAATTCTTGAAATTTTGAAATTCTTGAAATTCTTGAAATTCTTGAAATTCTTGAAATTCTTGAAATTCTTGAAATTCTTGAAATTCTTGAAATTCTTGAAATTCTTGAAATTCTTGAAATTCTTGAAATTCTTGAAATTCTTGAAATTCTTGAAATTCTTGAAATTCTTGAAATTCTTGAAATTCTTGAAATTCTTGAAATTCTTGAAATTCTTGAAATTCTTGAAATTCTTGAAATTCTTGAAATTCTTGAAATTCTTGAAATTCTACAAATTCTACAAATTCTACAAATTCTACAAATTCTACAAATCCTACAAATTCTACAAATTCTACA